>NC_092872.1:492147814-492447814 GCF_028372415.1 Notamacropus eugenii
AATACTTAAATAACCCTGTCTTAGAAACTAAATTGAATGGTCCATCACTGAACTCCCTTAGAAAAATAATTCCAGAGCCAGATGGATTCACAAGTAAATTCTACTAAATATTTCAAAAAACAATTTATTCTAGTACTGTTAAAAACTTTTTGGAAAATTAGGCAAAGAATGTTACTAAAAATGTCTTTTATGAGACAAAGGTGGAACTGATATCTAATCCAGAAAGAGCAAAACCAAAGACAACTATTAACCAATTTCCCTAATGAATATTGATACAAAAATTTTTAAATAAATTACCTAGCAAAGAGATTACATGCAATATATCTCAAGGATCAGGCACTTTGAACAAACAAAATTTACACCAGCAATGCAGGGGAGGCTTAATTTTAGGAAAACTATCCGCACAATTCACCATATCAGTAACAAACCCAACAGAAATCATAATTATCTCAATTGGTGCAGAAAAAGTTTTGACAAAATAAAACACCCATTCCTTTTGAAAACATAAATCTTTCCTTAAAATGATAAATAACATCTAAAAATCTTAGTAAGCATTATCTGCAATGAAGATAAGATAGAAGGTTGCCCCAAAGGATCAGGGGTGAAGCAAAGGGAGAAAGGGAGAGATTTTGGAATTCAAACTTATAAAAATGAATGTCAGCAATTATTTTTTACATCTAACTAGAGAGTGATGGTAACTAAAGAATGAAAGTAGAATAGGCAATGGCGGAAAGCAAACTATCACTGTTTGTATATGATATGATCCTATAGGATCAACTAAAAAACTCCTTGAATTAAAACTTCAACGAACTTGCAAGATACAAAATAAACCTACAAAAATCATCAGCATTTCAATATATCTCCAATAAAGTCCAGCAACAAGAGATAAAAAGATAAATTCCATTAAAATAACTGCAGATAATATAAAATATTTGAGATTTTCCTTACAAAGAAAAATCCAAGAACTTACATGGATATAATTACTAAACATTTTTGACAAAATTAAGTCAGATCTAAACAACTGGGGTAAAAAACATCATTGCTTATAAGCAGGGTAAGCCAATATAATAAAAATGAAAATTCTATTAAATTGATTTACTTTATTCACTGTAATACCATTCAAACTACCAAAATTATTTTATTAAAGCTAAGAAAAAATGATGAAATTTATCTGGAAGAACAAAAAGCTCAAGAATATCAAGGGCATTAGTGAAAAAAAATGTGAAGGAAGGTAATCTAGTAGTACCAGATCTCAAAGTATGTTATTAGTTGTAATCATCAACATAATCTGGTATTGGCTAATATACAGGGTGGTGAACTAGTGGAATTAGATTAGCTATACAATACACAGTAGTAAGTGACCTTAATAATCTAATGTTTGATATATACAAAGATACAAGCTTTTGAAGCAAGAACTAACTATTGTGACAAAAACTTCTGAAAAAAAACTGGAAAACAGTTTGGCAGAAACTAAGAATAGACCAACATCTTACACTGCATACCAAGATAAGATCAAAATGGCTACATAATTTAGATATAAAAAGTGATATTATAAGACAATGAAAGGATTATGGAATATTTAACTTTAGAGATTTGTAGATAAGGGAAGAATTTATGACCAAACAAGATATAGAGAGCATTACTAAATGTAAAATTGATAATTTTGATTATACTAAATTTAAAAGTTTTTTGCATAAACAATACCAATGCAACCAAGAATACAAAGAAGGCTGGGGAAAGATTTTTATATCAAGTGTCTCTGACAAAGGCTTCACTTCTCAAATATCTAGAGAACTTGGTCAAATTTATAAAAATAAAAATCATCCCAAATGTTGGAGGGGATTGAAATAATTGAGACACTCATGCACTGTTGGTGAGGTTGTGAACTGGTCAGACAGACCATTAACAATCTGAAACTATGCCCAAAAGGCTATAAAACTGTGCATACCCTTTGATCCAGCAATAGTACTACTGCATCTGTATCCCAAAGAGATTTTAAAAATAAAAAGGAACAGAAAGGGATCTAGATGTATAGAAACATTTATAGCAGCTCTTTTTGTGGTGGCTAAGGATTTGAAACAGAAGGATTGCTTATCAATTCATGAATGGTTAAACAAGTTGTGGTATGTGATTGTGTATTTGTGTCAGACTTGTTAGTGTAATGGCTAGTTTTACTTACCTTTTTTTCCTTTTATAATTTTTTTTAGAAGGTAAAACTTTCTGGGCAGGATGGAGTACAGAATATTTTGAGAAATGTATGTTACATAAAAATGAAAGATATCAATTAAAACAATGCAAAAAAAAAGAACCAAAAAATATGTTGATCTCTACCATTGGTCTTTATAACTGAGGTTACAAAAGTATAACTTGAAGATCGCAGGGAATGAAATTGTCCAACCTACAATAAAGTAGACTGAGGGAGAGCTCTGAGCCAATGGCACTGTATTAGAGGGTCCATGATCCCCTCTAATGAAGTAGATCTCAAATTTCCCTCATGCTCTGAGATGTCCTCTTCTTCCAGTACCTTGTTTTTATTGAGTTCAATACCCAAATATGAAAGAGGCATGGCGAAATACAGAATCTCATTGGTTGATAGACCTTGCTCTTAAGGGTCAAAAATTACATATTACCAGGGTGGAGAGGAAAGGGTGTGTCACAGATTGGGTGAAGCATGGGTCATCTCCACTGACTAAGTGGTCATAAGATGGTCACTTGTTCATGTTGGCCAAGAAAGAGAGATCTAGAGGTACAAAAAAAGTTGGAGGACTTTCCATGTAATTGAGTCACCTCCACCACAATGAGCTTGGTCACCATGACGAGGAAAAACAAGTGTGGAGGGCCTCTAGTTAGCTTCATATGAATATTTATTGCACATGAATTTACAATTTATAACTCACAGCTCTGAGACCTAATATACAGAGAGTATAATTACTACCCCTATGGATTCAAATCAAGCTGATTAATACTGATTGGACTATAGTAGGGACACAAATGGATAATATTTGGCATTTTATTTAATGTAAAATTAAGTATGATGAATTTAAATAACTTTATTCAATGTACTCACAACATTTAGAATAGGAATTGCCATAGGGTCTATACAGGTTTATGTCACTGTATAGTAGATATGTTTTGGAAACAGTGTGTAGACATTTAACTGCATTTTCTCCTTCATTTGTTTATTCTTGAATAATTATTATCCTCATTTTTCAATTATCTTCTTGGAAGTTCAGCTCTTTGCTGGTCTCTAAAAAAGTGCTGAAAGGGATAAGAACCAACAAGTGGGTGCAACTTCTGGTAGCCTGAGTAGCCCAGTTTGTAGCAACCATCTTCTAGTCACCCTCATTTTTTAGTTCTTTCTTTATTGACCTAACTTTGCCTCACAGACTATTTCCTTGTGCTATAAACTCCTTCCCTACTTTTCTTCTCGTGAAAGATAAAAGCAACAGCACTAACTTTACATCGTTAAAAGCAGGAAGGTAAGTAGTTGGGTAAATTCCATGTGCCTCCCAGGGTCAAGACTAGTCAAATAGCTAATCCAAGTACAATCCCTGGGTAAACCACAAATACTTTGTACCAAAGTACAATCCCTGGGTAAGGTGGAGCTCCTAGAAAGATCTGAAGTAATTTAGCAGTGATTTAGATACCCTTGTTAGGATCTACAATTCCAGCTTCACTTTCGTCAATGGAACAGTTGTACACACAGGCAGAGACCTACTAGGTATCCCATCATGATGAGAGTTACAGCCAGAGAAATGGAACAGTCCTAATACATCACTGGAATTAGCTTCTCTCTCTTCAAGAACTAGGTCACAGTGAATGAGAATAATGAATAGCATGACATGTTCACTTGTATTAGAATTCATACTACTACAAGTTATAATTGTATAAAATGTGAAAATTGGTCTCAGTCCAGTGGAAATATGCAGCACATATTTGAATAGTCTGACCACTTACTGAAATTCTTTATTCACATTTAATCCAGAGATGAAATAATGAGGGAATACAGATAGAGTTTACAAAGACTGAAAAGGAAAGATTTGTCAAAAGATTAAATGCATGGAGTAAATGAGAATGAAGAGTCAAAGGTGACACTGTTTGTGAGCCTGGGTGACTGAGAGAATGGTAGTGCCCTGGATCATAATAGAAAACTTTTCATGACAGGAGACTTTGGGGTGAAAGATAATGATTTTTCTTTTGGACACACTGAATTTGAGATGCCTACAGTACATCCAGTCTGAAATATCCAAAAGACAGCTGATGATGTAGAAATATAGCTCAGGAGAGAGAAAGTATTTTCATTGGAGAGAGATTCATTTGAATCAGAAGGCTAATTTGGTGTTTAGAAGAAAGTGGGAAGCAAACAGGTAGATATGTGTAGTGTGCAGAACAGGGCAATATCTAGGATGATATTTAGTGTAGATCATAGCATCTGAGTACTTCAATGGATTACGAAAAAAAGAGGCTGAGATAAAGGATATATATAATTTGTAGTGAGGTTTGTTTTTCTTGCTTTCTTAATAGGTGTAGGAAAGAGAAAATGAAAGAAAATTCAGAACTGAAAATAAAATAAAATAAAACAATTAGGGAAGAATATAAATTTGCCTTTCTATTGGGAGATCTCAGATAGGATTAGAAAACATAAACTTGCAGGGGATCCAGTCGGCATAATTAAATGGCTTCTTTTTTTAGCTCGGTCTAGTAACATATGACTAAGAGCAGAGGAGAACGATGATAGCAGTAATGCGAGACAGAATGGAACTTCCCTACTCTTATCAAGGGTATCACCATCTTTCTAGCCATCTAGGATTGAATACTTGGAACAATCTTCAAATAATTCATTCTCCCTGATTTCATGTTGTAGGCATTGTTCTAAGACAGGTACCTTTTAATTTCAGGTTCAATGTTGGGACACAGTGAGGCACTCACAAATTATTGAACCATAAACGAAGGAGGTTTACTTTACTCGAACACAGTAAGAATATGTATAAGGACAAAGTGGCAATTATAGTTGTAAGGCTTCATAACAGTGTAGATTTTCTGATATTCAGAAAGGTTTGTACACTGACTGAAGGTTTTCTAATTTTTTTTTTTTGTATTTCTAAATTTGGCATGACTAAGGGAGCATCCAGAGATACTCCCTATGTGTAGCTCATACAGAATTTCTTCCATGTCATCTGGCCATGCCTATGCTTCCCTTAAAGGGAGGGCTTAGGAACCTAATAGTAATAGCCAGCATTTGTTATGTAATGCCTTAAGGTTTTCAAAGCACTTTTACATGGAACTATATTATTTTCTTTAGTCCTTACAGCACCCTTGGGAGGCAGATGCTATTATCTGCATTTTATAGATGACGAAACTGACTTTGAGAGAGGTTGTGTCGAATAATAATTGTAAAGTCCTTAATAAAATGCCTGCCACTATAGACATGTTAGCTGTTGTCATTACAAAGAGGAATAACTAAGCCAACAACAATAGGCATTGATCTGGAAATGGTGCACAATGGAAAGGAGGAATTCATGGGAAAAGTCCTTGGAAGTCAGTGGTAGAATACACCTAAAGGGAAGGACCTAGAATGCATGCCTCAGAAATTGGGGTTTTTAAGGTCAATAATTATTTATTAAGAGCTATTACTAAAAATAATGAATAATGAATAAAATGAATGAATAAAATTTAATGAATAAAAATAGTTGCTGACACTAATATATACTAGTTCTATTGGGAGCTAACAGACAACAGTTTGTCAATAATTTGAGCTTCTTGGCCACTTTATCTCATTTGAACAAATTTTTTAAAATCATGAAATGATTACATAAGAACATAAGCAAGTTATATAAATGAACATATTTCTAAATACTACCTTCTTCCTTTAATTCTCTATCAAAATATCATTATAAGTAACATGATAAGTATTATCAAAACAGATTGCATAGAGGGAAAAATATTTTTAAACTATTTTAAGCAAAGTATATAAGCATTCCTTTACATTGCTTCTATTGTTCTGTATTAACCTCTGCCAAAGTCTCATCCTTGTGCCCCATTGTGGCATTGAGGAAAATTCTGGATGACTATGCTATATAATCCTCAGAGCCCAGATTTAGAGTTGGAAGAGACCTGAAAGGTCAACTAGTACAGTTACTTTACACTTGAAGAAACTGAGGCCCAGAGGATTTAAGTGACTTGCTCAAGGTCACACAAGTGGTCAGTACCAAAGATGGGATGTGAACCCAGGTCCTCTGACTTCAAAGTACCTTGGAAGTTTAGATAGCAGGAAAAATACAGAGAAAAGAGAGAGACCAAATTATTATAGGAGTCATGAATAAGGATGAGAATGAGTGTGAAGGTGTCAACAGAAAGAGAAGATGGATAATAAAGGAAATAAGAGAAATCCTTTTTGGAAAAGGGTGCAAAAAATGAAATTTAGAAACTAAGGAATAGGGCTAGCTGAATGGAGGAGAGGAAAAGGGATTAACAAATGAAGAGAAAGCAGCCAGTGGAAATAGTGCCACCTTAAAAAAAGGATTAAAGCAACTAAAGGAATATAATACTGTGATTATAGCAGAAAAGAGAACTTGAAACTGAAAAGCTTCTACACATGCAGTATCAATACACCTAGGATATGAAGAGAAGAGGTTAAATGAGAAAACATCTCTATACCAAATTTCTCTAAGAGTTTATTATTCACATATATAAATATATGCATGCATGCATATATACACACACATACACACACGTATATATATAAACAAATATAGATATATACATATGAATAATAGCTATTCCCAATATATAAATGATCAAATGAAATTAGCAAACAGCTCTCCAAAGGAATATTTCAAAATATTCACAAACACACGCACACATACACACACACATGCACACACAGGCACTGTTTCAAATCAGTAATAATAAGATAAATGCAAATCAAAGCAACTTGAAAGCTTTACCTCACACCTCAAAAACTGGCAAAAATGACAAAAATGTCAACTCAGCATCAGAGGGATTATAAAAGGATAGGCCCAATAATACATTGTTGCCAGAGCTATGAAATGATAAAACTATTTTGGAAAGCAATTTGGAATTATGTGAATAAAGTGACTAAAATATCCATATCCTTTGAACCAGAGACTACATTATTGAGCTTATAGCCCTAGGAAGCCATTGATAAGAAAAAAAAATAGTCCTCATATATTCCAAAACATTTGTTGCAGCATTTTTTTGGAATAGGTAAACATTGTAAATAAGGTAGAAGTTAATCAGCTGGGACTGTCTAACCAAATCGTGGTTCGTGAATGTAATGGAATATTACTGTAATATAAAAAATGTGTGTATATACATATATACTATTAATGCATAGAGGCATGGAGAGATCTTTATGAATTAATGCAGAGTGAAATAAGCAGTCAAGAAAATAATATACATAGTAATTTTGTTGATGTCATCAAGTTATTTCAGTTGTCTCCAACTCTTCATACCCCATTTGGGATTTTCTTGGCAAAGATTCTGGAGTAGTTTGTCATTTCCTTCTCCAGTTCATTTTACAGATGAAGAAACTGAGGCAAACAGGGTTAAGTGACTTACTCAGGATCACACAGCTACTAATGTCTGAGACCAGATTTTAACTCCACAAGGTGATTCTTACCTGACCCCTGGCCTAGCACTCTATCCACTGTTCCACACCAACAGCATAAATGGAAAGAAAACTACACACCAAAAAAATCAAAAGGAAATTTAACAAAATTCTGAAGATCTGGTGGAACTCAAATGAAGAGATGTGAGAAAATTCCTCCAACCAGCCCCTTCATTGAGGTGAGAGCTCCACAAGTGTTATATGTTGCATACATTTTTGTTTTGAGGTTTTTTTGACAGAAGTATAGGTTGTTTATTGAATTGCATCTTTATTTTCGATTTTTAGAGATCAAAACTGATGTTTCCATTATAATATTTCAAAGACATACTTCACTTTTTTCCTTCTAATCATTTTTTAAATGATTTGATATTTTATTTCCCCTCAATTGCACACAAAAATAATCTATAATATTCATCTTTTTGAAAACCTTGACTTCCAAAATTTCTCTCTCTGAGTACCACCACACACCCCCAGTGAAAAGACAAGCAATTTGATACAGGTGATACATGTGCAGTCATGCAAAACATATTTCTATGTCAGTCATGTTGTAAAAGAAAACACAGGCTAAAAAATGAACAAGATAAAGAAAACAATTTGATGTCTAATCTAAGGTGAAATTCTCTTCTGCTCAGTCTTAGGTGGGACATGGAGATTTTTTGTTTAGATTGCCCATAGCTGGAGTCAATTTAGAAGTAAGTGACATAATCAAAGTACATTAAAATCGATTCAACTCCTCGTCGTAATGTTCATTTTCTCATTAATTGTTAATCAGAGTTGATTGCAACACTCAGGACTATCCTTCTTCTACGGGCATCTAACTTGTGAGCCCACAGCCATGATTATTTTTGCATTTGAAAGTGCTACTGACCTTTTATTTAAAATGTTGGCATTTTTAATAAAATGATTAAATTACCCAGAAATTATGTCTCTCAAATTTTCTAAATGCCACAACTCCATCATATCCCCCCCATTTATCCTACTCTCACTTTCGTTTCATCCTAACTATCCTCAAAAGTGTTTTGTTTCTGTCTTTTACACACCCCAATCCACCTCATCCCTTCTATCACCATCCCACCTCTTCCTCTCTTACTTTCCTGTGGTGTAAGATAGATCCTCATACCAATTGAGTGTGTAGGTTATTCTTTCTTTAAGACAATTACAATGAGGGTAAGGTTCACACACTCCCCCTCCCACTTCACCCATGTTCCCATCCACTGTAAAAGCTCTTTCTTGCCTCTTTTATTTTACCCCATCCTACCTCTCCCTTTTCCCTTCCTCTAGTGTATTCCTCTTTCTCATCCCTTAATTTTATTTTTTAGATATTCATCTCATCCTATTCAATTCACATCTATACCCTCTGTCTACGTATATTCATTCTAACTGCCCTAGTAAGAAGAAAATTTTAGGTGTTACAAGTGTCATTTTCCCATGTAGGAATAAAAACAATTTAATTTTATTGAAATTATGATTTCTCTTTCCTATTTATGTTTTTATGAATCTCTTCATTTTTGTATTTGAAAGTCAAAATTTCTATTCAGATCTGGTCTTTTCACTAGGAATACTTGAAAGTCTTTTATTTCACTGAATATACATTTTCTGCCCTGGAGGATTCTATGCAATTTTTTCTGGGTAAACAATTCTTGGTTGTACTCCTAAATCCTTTGCCTTCCAGAATATCACATTCCAGGCCTTCCAATGCTTTAATGTAGAAACTGCCCTGGGTCTATTGAAGGGGATATATAAGGAAGAGGTCAGTTTGGGGATAGAGAACTGAGGGAGCCAAGATGGGAGAGTAGAAAGATACATATACTCTAGCTTTTCCCCCACAATCCACAAAATACTTGTAAAAAGGACTCTCAACAAAGTCTAGAGCAGCAGAAGCCACAGAACCACAGAGAGAAAGAGGTTTCCAGCCAAAGGTAACCCAGAAGGCTGACAAGAAAGGTCTAACCCATTGGACTCCAGGCAGAGCTGAGCCCAGCCCTGGCCACACAGCACTGGGAGGAACAGGACCTGAACAGACCTCCAGGCAGAGTTCCTAGCAGGGAAGGTCTCAGATACCTCAACCCACAAGGGACAAAGAAAGCTCCAAAGGTCAGTGGAGGAGGGCTTTCCCAGCTGAGAGAGAGGGAATGGAGGTTTCTCTAGCAATAGCCCCATGTGACAGCAGACTGTAGGCAGGTATGGAGGCCTTTAAGCAACCTAGGTCCATTGTTCAGACAGCTCAGCTTAAAGCCTCTGGGGGTAGGGAGCAGCTAATCTAAACCCCAGCCCTGAGTGACAGCCCTGCCCCCACACAAAGCCCAGGGGAACCAAGCAGCTGAGTCTAATCTCTTGACAAAGGATTCAGAAGTCAAGTAACTGACTGGGAAAATGCCCAAAAGAGGGAAAAAAATAAGATCATAGAAGGTTGCTTTCTTGGTGAACAGGTGTCTCCTCTCATCCTTTCAGATGAAGAAGAACAAGGTTTACTGTCACAGGAAGTTAATATCCCTTCCTCCAGGGCCTCCAAAGTGAACTTAAATTGGGCTCAGGCAATAGAAGAGCTTGAAAAGCAAGTTAACAGCTTGCTAAAGGAGAATCAAAAAATGCTGAGTAAAATAATATCTTTAAAAAGAGGCTAACTCAATTGGAAAAAGAGGTCCAAAAAGCCAATGAGGAGAAGGAGGACTTAAAAAACAGAATTAGACAAATGGAGGAGAAGTTTCAAAAGCTTACTGAACAAAATAGTTCTCTGAAAGAGAGAATTGAGTTCAGAGAAATGAATGACTATGAGATAAACCAAGCAGTTAGAAAACAAAACCAAAAGTTTGAAAAAATAGAAGTTAATATGAAATATCTCATTGGAAAAACAACTGACCTGGAAAATAGATCCAGAAGAGACAATTTAAAAATTGTGGGACTACCTGAAAGTCAAGATCAAAAAAAGAGCCTAGACATTATCTTCCATGAAATTATCAAGGAAAACTGTCCAGATATTCTAGAACCAGAGGACAAAATAAATATTGAAAGAATCCACTGATCACCTCCTGAAAGAGACCCAAAAAGAGAAACTCCTAGGAATACTATGGCCAAATTTCAGAGTTCTCAGGTCAAGGAGAAAATACTGCAAGTAGCTAGAAAGAAACAATTTGAGTATTGTGGAAATAGAATCAAGATAACACAGGATCTGGCAGCTTCAACATTAAGGGATCAAAGGGCTTGGAATAGGATATTCCAGAAGTCAAAGGAACCGGAATTAAAACCAAGAATCATCTACCTAGCAAAACTAAGTATAATACTTCAAAGGGATAAATGGTCATTCAATGATATAGAAGACTTTCAAACATTCATGTTGAAAAGACCAAAACTGTATAGAAAATTTGTCTTTCGAACACAAGAATCAAGAGAAGTTTGAAAAGGTAAATAGGAAAGAGAAATCATAAAAGACTTTCTGTAGCTGAACTGTTTACATTCCTATGTAGAAAGAAAATATTTATAACTCTTGAGACTTTTCTCAATATTTGGGTAGGTGGAGGGATTGTATACACACACACATACACTCATACATACACACACAGACAGAGAGTACAGGCTGTGTTGAATCAGAAGAGGTGATATCTACAAAAAAGATATAAAATAAAAATTAAGGGGTGAGGGAGGAAAATACTGGGAGGAGAAAGGGAGAAATGGAATGGGGCAGACTATAACTCATAAAAGACATAAAGAAAAATCTTGTTCAATGGAGAAGAAAAGGGAGAAGGGGAGAGGGGGAAAGTGAAGCTACTCTCTCCTCATTTGGCTTAAGGAGGGAATAACATGCTCACTAAATTTGATATGAAAATCTATTTTACACTACAGGAAAGTAGGGGAGGAGGTGACAAGAGGGATGAGGGGAATGATAGAAGGGAGGGCAAATGGGAGAAGGGAGTAACTAGAAATAAATACTTTTGGGAAGGAACAAGGTCAAGTGAGGGAATTAAAAAATAAGGAGGGATAGAGTAGGATAGAGGGCAGTACAGTTAGCATTAAACAACATGATTATTATGGAAGTCTTTTGCAAAATGACACATATATAGCCTGTATTGAATTGCTTGCCTTCTCAGTGAGGATGGGTAGGGAAGAAGAGAGTGAGAGAAAGAAGGTGGAATTCGAAGTATTACAAATGAATGTTGAGAATTTTTATTGCATATAACCAGGAATTAAGAAACACAGGGATTGGGGTATAGAAATTTATCTTGCCTTACAAGAAAAGAGAGAAGATGGGGATAAGGGAAGGGAGGGCTCATTGAGGGAAGGGGTAATCAGAATGCAAGGTATTAGTGGGTGGGGGAGGGGAGAGAGGGGGAGAAAAATTGGACATGTTACAAAGTGATATAAAAGCAATTAGTATTAAAACAATTGACTGGATTAATTACTGAGACTAAATCAGAGACATCTTTAGTTTGGGGAAATAAATTTTAGTCTAAGTCTCCTAGAGGCAGGTAACCTCAGGTAAAATTTGGCATTGATGGAAAAGTTAAGGTTTTAATGGTAAATTTGATTTTATGATTGTTATTTAAGCAGGAGCTAGAGCAGGTATATAAGGTATGTAAGCCACTTAAGACTTGCCTCAAAAGATGTTCCCTAGCCAATGTGAAATTATAGTCATATCTGAAGCCTGGTTATTGGAACTTGCTATTTTAAGATGCTATGGGACTACTAAGTGATTGTTCTTCTGAGTCTAACTCCAGGTATAGATAGCAACAAAGGTGGTCTGAGCCTCCAATCAATGATTCCAGTAAGCCTGTGAGATTCTGGAATGAACTGAAAAAGGTGATCTCATGGGAAGGGTGGGAGAAGGGCTGTTCAGCCTGGGCTGAGGTAGGATTCTCCTGACTCAGTTTCTCCTCTGACACCTGGCAGACTCTAAGCCTCACTGAATGCAAGTTGAAAATCTACTCCTGCCTGGAACTGACATGAAGTTGGGGAGATATTGTTTCCCTGCAGTGTCCCTACTCTTAGTGACAATTTCCTGTAGTCAAAAGGTCTGTAAACTTAATACCAGATCTATAAAATTATAGATTGTTGGGAGGGGAACATCTGAGGTCAAATCTAAAATTAAACTATTAGGCTTAGAACTTTAGACCAACAACAGTAAGTTAGGGTCCTTTAATTCTTAGTAATAGTGTGGAGACAATTACGTCAAGGGCTTATGAAGCTCATATAAATAGTTATTATTTGTGTCTCAGTGGGTTAATGTTAAAAAAATGTTTGTGGTCTATACTGTAAATGCTTTAAAAGAAATATCACCTGACCAAAAGTTGGGATTGTGTTATGTGATATGAACTGTGTTAAAAATGAAAAATTAAGAAAATTAAAAAAAAGAAAAAGCAACTGGACATTCATGAAGCCAAATTTAAGGATAATTTCAAAGTAATTTTGCCTCAGGTTTCCCTTCCTTAGCATCCTTCGTCTTCATTTCAAGTTGAATTTAAATAAATACTAAGACTAAGAGAAAAAGTCTTTACAAGGAGGAAAGTACAGAAACAAGAGTTTCTTTAACTAAAAACAGTATATTTGTATTGTTAACTATTTTAATGTGATTAAAAATCTTTCCCACTCATTGATGGGTCCACCCATTGTGAGAAGTTTGATCAGGGGAGGTGTTTTGTAGGAAGATCCCAAGTACCTTTTGTTTTTTTCTATTGAGGCACTGGGTCAAAGGGTTGTGATGCCTTCTGGCTCTAAAAAAGGTATAACTACTCTGAGGTTTTACTTTGGGGCTTAGTTTTTGCAAGAAGGTTTGAGTGCCAGAGGAGGACTCTGGGAAGCCACTAAGGAGCTCCCCAGCTTTGAGAACCCAGATATCTTGCTTCCCTCTCTGGTAACTATAGTCAGACAGTTGGAGTGTCAGACAGAGGAAGCCATGTCTGTTGATGTTTTGATTTCTCTGTATTTCTCTGTATTTTCTTTGAAATTCAGGGTGCTGACTCCCTGAACTAACTGAATGATATGTGTACTTGGTTAAAGGAATGGTACATGTGCTTGATTAAAATGATTGTTAACCACTTGGAAAAAAAAAGATAGACAACTGAGGACAATGGCACCGATGGAGGAGAGGTCAGAATCATTAGAATGAGGTGAGTATGATGGGATTGAAGTATGTTAATAACCGAGAAATTAATTCAGATTGATTATCATTGTCCGTAGAGATCTACCTGTAGTGAAGTTGTCCCACAGATAAGGTAGGTGTGTGTGGCTACAAAGTAGAAGGGGGAAGGGAGCAGAAAGAGTTCCCAGAAGTGGTCAAAGCAAGCCCTGTGGAACTGTAAGTGGCCAGAGAGAATACCCAGAGTGCATGGAATGTGATGAAATAGCTGCTCAGCAGAGAGGCACAGGCAAGGCCCTGACCTTTTTGAGTATGAGAAGTGTTTGGAGCAATGTGATGGAAGGTAGAGATGAGAAGGTCAATTTAGTTAGAAAGTATTAGGATTTTATGTGTATGTATGTCTGTGAATATGTGCATATATGTATAGCTTCAATGGTTTCTTTATATGTCTATCCTATGAGTGCTTTCTCAGGTATATATTTAATAACTATGTCCTGTCTCTCTGAATTGAGACTTATATAACCACTAGAATGCTACTCTGTGGGGGCTCCTGCTCTCTCCCTCTCTCTCTCTCTCTCTCTCTCTCTCTCTCTCTCTCTCTCTCTCTCTCTCTCTCTCTCTCTCTCTCTCTACCTATCTAGCAAAAAGTCACAATATCACTCATTCATACATTTTTGTTTCTTAGGTATCTATTTCTCTGAGTTCAAATTTCCCCTAGAAGTACCCTACAAGTCAATTTTAGGAGAACAACACAATGAAATCGAAGGTAAAAATTCCAACCCTCATCATTTTTCTACCTAGTTCATAAGGGTTCCAGAGGGGACATAATATTGAGTTTGACTCACTATTGAGGAAATGACCTGCTGAAGTATATAATTGATTAGTGGGGCCTACTGTAAATTCCAGAGTATAAGAAACTAGGACTGGGAGCCAATTTTGTTGATTATAGTTGCTACTTCAGAGATAGAAAGAATAGATCTTGAGGCTGTTGGTTTTCTCCTGTGCCTATATATTTTTCCTTTTTAAAAATATAACTAATTTATGTATTTTTAGTTTTCAACACTCACTTCCATAAAATTTTAAGTTTTAAATTTTCTCCTCCTCCTTCTCCTCTCCTTCCCTAAGATGGTGTGCAATCTGATATAGATTCTATTTTCTATTTGTCATGTTGAAAAGAAGAATTAGAACCAGTGAGAGGAACCATGAGAAAGAAGAAACAAACAAAACAACAAAAGAAAAGAAAAAGAGAGCAAGGAGTATGCTTCCATCTGCATTCAGAGTCCAAAGTTCTTTCTCTGGAAGCGGATAGCATTTTCCATCATGAGTCTTTTGAAGTTTTCTTAGGTCCTTGCATTGCTGAGAAGAGGTAAGTCTATAAAAGTCAGTCATCACACAATGTGACTGCTAACTGTATACAATGTTCTCCTGTTTCTGTGCATTTCACTCAGCTTCAATTTATATAAGTCTTTCCAGATTTTTCTGAAGTCGGCCTGCTCATCATTTCTTATAACACAATAGTATTTCATTACATTCATATACCACAACTTGTTCAGCATTTCCCAATTAATGGACATCCCCTAAATTTCCAATTCTTTGATGCTTGTATATCTTTCAATAAACTTCTCTAACCTTATGACCTTAAGTCTTAATATCATGTACCAATTACCCAGACTTTGTAATGCATAATTAAGTACTGATCAGTTAGTCCATCTTATTAATATGGATTGTCAACTGAAAAATCAAGGTTGAAGGAGGGGAATGTTTACCTTTTATTTCCTGTGTAATAAGTGCTTAATAAACTTTTGTTGAATTTGATTTGTTTAATTGAATAAAGTAGGTACTTCACACAAGTATATTCTCATTTTTAAAAGCCCTCAGGAAAAAAATTACTTTGAATTTGAGTTAAAATGAAATACTATAAGTAAATAAAAGCATATATGCATTTAAGTATATAGTCTTACAAATCAGTTACAATTACTATCAATTCTTAATTAAGACTTACACTAGTAAAACAAAAGTCATCTAGTTTCTAAGATCTTAAGGGCTTCTTTACAACTTCTCTACACTAGACTCAGTTTTCTTTGTCTAATGCCCTCCTCCTTGCATTTTCTTGAATCTTTGGTCATTAGAAAATGTCCATTTCCCATGCTTCAAGGGTGGGCATCTGACTGATAAATCCCAATATCTCTCTGCCTATGACATAAGAAAATGGAAAACAAATCAGATGTACTTGAGCAAGAACCTGTACCTTTCTATAAAACTCCAGGCCTTTACCTTCATAATTGAGCTGCCCTGGTATAGAAGACAAAGATCCATTCATCAAACTAACAAGAGTCACATATATGAACTAAATTGCCAAGTCCTGAGGGTGGATTCTCACAAGGTCCTCCTTCACGCCTTTCCTTCTCTTGCTACGATCTGAAGAATATTGTTTCTGACATCTGATGATAACCTTTTAGAAAATTAAATCCAGTGTTAGTTTTGACCCAAATCCTTCATTCCTTGTCTGTGTTCCAACATATCATATCCCTAGATATTGCAAGTTCAGCCTTCTGCCTTTCCTTGTAAGAGCTAAAGCATGTCTGTGATAAAGGCCTGTTGTTTTTTGTGTTGCTTTGAGTCTAAGCTCTAAATTTGCTGCAACAGACTAAGACACTTCAAATTGAAGTGACCCTCCTTCTTTAGGCTTGACTATGACATTAAATAATAAAGATCTGTCTAAGCTCGCATCAAAATATAAATGAAGAGTTAATTTTGTTTATAATCCATCTGTGAATAGAATAGTTTGTCTGGATTATGGAAAATAGGTCAGTCTTCAATAGTGTTCTTTAGACTGCCCCCACAATTATCCCTAAACTCCAGCAAACAAATCTGTAATAGATATCCCAACTTAGAGGGGAAAAAGTGTTTTCTAGCCTAGTGACCATAATTACCACAATTAATTGTCTTCTTTTTGTACTTTATTCATCCCACAAGAGACTGAAAGATTGAAAGGTACACAGAGCTGCTTTTGAAGAATTTATTAATTAACCATTACTCGAAACCTTGCAGTTCTTGAACCTAAGGCACAAATAAGATAAGGAAGAATGGGAGAAGCCTGACTAGGCTTGAGTGAATCAGTGATCTTGAAGTCAAGTGGAGGGAATCCCTGAAAAGTCAATTCGTAGGGCCCCTGCCAAATATGAATCACAAAGTTAGGACTTGGAAATGGACAATAAGACAAGGATGGGGAAATGAAAGTCCAAGCAATAGATATTCTCCTACACTTTCTGGGAATTATTTGTCCTTTGATTCTACTTTGTCATCTCCATGTTGTCTCTCCAACTAGATTGCCAGTTTCATGAAGGCAAGGGCTTTGTCCTATTGTCTCTGAATCATGCCTAGTGCCTAATACAGGGCTCTAAAGTGGGAATCAACCCATGCAGTAGACTAACATCTCAAGGGAATGAAATTAGTATCTGAATCCCTTTCCTTCCTCCTTCTGCATTAGAATAATAGCATCCTGAGAGTTAGAAAAGACTTTAGAGTAAATCTAGTCCATAAAGCCTTCATTTTATAGACAGGGACCTGAAGATCCAAGAAAGGAAATAATTTACCCGAGTTGACATAGTGATTTAGTTAGCAGAGGTAGAACTAGAATCCATATGTTCTAACGAGAATCTATCTAGCTTTTTTGTTCTTTTGTTTTTTATCCCAACTACACCACATTACTTCTATAAATAACTTAGAGTCATATGAATTTAGAGGAGAGGAAATCTTAGAAAAAAAATTGTAGCTGTATGCCCCTGAGCAAGTCACTTCACCTCAGTTCACTTAAGTTTCCTCAACTGTAAAACGAGGATAACAATAGCACCTCCCTCCCAGGGTTGTTGTTAGGATCAAACAAGACAATATGTGTAAAGTGATTAGCACAGGGTCTGACAAATATTGAGTACTGTATAAATGTTAGTTATTATTACTATTATTGCTTGTCCAAGGTCACGTAACAGTTGATATCAGCCAGGATTAGAGCTCAGATCTGCATATTCTAAGTCTTAGTGTCTTTCTACCATATCATTGCTGCACTATCATAGTCAAACCATTAATAAAAGTTTGTGAGCTTGTGTTATCCTTTGCATTCATGGAATAAATGTAAATCTATGTGATCTGCCCCAGAATAAAATAGTATAGCCAAACTAATCACATCTACTTTTGACCAGTGACCTGATGAAATTTAATACTCACCCTCTGGCAATGTTAGACAGAAATGCAAAAATAGCAACATACGTACTCACCTTATTACTTCTTTGGGGCATCTCTCTAAGGAGGGATAGGAAAGAAACTTAAATTAATCCAATAAGTCTGAAAAGGGAGTGGAGTAGGTAGAGGAATTTGAGAGGGCTTTTTTTTAAGGAAAAATGTTTTTCAATTCAAGAGACATCATCAAGAAGTAATTAAAAAGAGGAGATAAAAAATTAAGTTAATTAAGGTTCATTTCATTTTTATTGTATAAGGGGAAATTTGAACTGAAGAAAAATGAAAGGGTTACCTTTTTCACTAAAATAAGAAACATCCTCTTTTTGGAAACCATGAGACATGACCTTAGTCTCAAACTTCATTTTATATAATCTAGGTATATATTTACTTCTTCCTGAAACCAAGTAGACAGACAAATGAATGAGTTGGTTGGTAATCTGTGAGGCTTTATAGTTGTCTGTGGTTGGCTTATTGCCTTAGGGGAGGTTGCCCCATGACTTTTACTTATAGGTTCCTAGAAATTAAGAGCTAGAAGAAAGATTAGAACTATCTAGTTCAGCGCTATTCACTCCTTCCACTTCTACTATTTACAGATGAGGAAATTGACTCCTCAGAGAAGTAAAATGATTAATTCAAGGTTGCCTGAGTTTGAAGAGTTTGAGTATTTAAACCTATACTTTTTTAACTCTAAATCCAGTGATTTTTTTGAGAGCAGAGAAAGTTAGTAATACACTTTATTGAGGACATAGCAGTTGTCATAAAGGAGTATCAGTGGAATTGAGTAACTCCTTGGGGTAAGTGTATTTCATAAGTGCACCACTTGGGATCAGCCATGAGTTCTATTATATTTTCTATTTGCATCAATGCCCTGGATGATCTCACTGAATACAGTGAGGATATTAGACAGAAGAAATATTCCATAAAAACAAATATAGGCTAAAGGTTTTAAAGAGGGAAACCATGTTACACAGAGATAGCCTTTGAGGTAAGACTATGACTGTAGGGCTCTTATCAAAAACATCACCTATTATACCTAGTTATAATCAATCTATTAAAAAACTATAGTATTAGAAGGTCTGCCATTTATGAGTTTCACAAAAAAAAGAGAACATTTAGATTATTAAGAAGTCATTTAGAGAGAGAAATGGAGAGAGCAGCAAGTGTTTCTTTTGAGGTTGACAGAACACTTACCAAACAGTTCCCACACCCTATTGCTCCTCCCAATTTGACAATACACAATTAGAAAGTTCTTATAGTCAGTATCTTCCATGAGAAAGTAGTTATCTTCAAGTCCTGTGAAAGAAGACAAGTAGTGGCAACAGGAAGCTTCCCCTTTCTATTCATGGCAAGAGACATAATTATGTGCCTTTCAGTCTTTTTTATACAGTAGATGATTAAGACATGTTTGTTGAATTAATATTAATGTCCTAGTCAAGAGCATGAGCATTACTCACCCTACTTTAACAATAACATCAGATGCATTCACTCACATGAACCCTGAAGAATCACCTTTCACCCATCTTCTATCTCCCATCTTCTGAATAAGTGTTGGAATCACTCAAAAAAAAAAACTGTGATTTCTTTTCTTTGTCTTTTTTCTTCATTTTCTTTACTTATTGACTTATGTTTGGACAGTAACAACAAGGAATAGCAAGCTGATAGGACATTGAAAATTGAGTTCCCACATGAACCCACTAAGGAGAGATAGGAACAGAGACTCATACCACACTCACACAGGGGAGGAAGAGCTGGGTAAAGAAACAGGGTCCATGTGACTTTGATAGGCAAAAACTTGCCCTTAACAATTGGTTCCAAATGCAGATAAAAGAAAGATAGTACCTCCATTAGATAAATTGGGAGAAGATACTGAACTGTTCAGCTTCACTCACACCTTAAGAGAGTATCCCAGTCAACATTATCTTCATGACTCCAAAGAAAAGGAATAATGTTCACTAACGACATTGCAGACCTATCCTTTCTCTACTGTACTTCCCTTACCTAAATGTCTCTATGAGAATGGTTCCATGAGAGCAGGAACTCTATCTTATATTGCTTTGTATTTCATACAATTTTTAGCACAAGACTGGGCACATAGTAATTTAATGGATACTTAGTGCATCAATGTACATATGCTTTTATGAATAAAAGAATGAATAAATGACCAACTTGTTAACAAGGATTCTCTCATGTATGTACAGGTGATATACCATGTTCTTTGCATTTTCTCCAATTAGTCATTCCCATTAAGGGGATAAAAAGAGCCCAGCTACATGACTGTTGTGCTCAGGAATACTAACTTAGCTGTCATTACAAAGTACGTTAAAAAAAAATGACTCCCAGTAATCTCTGCTATCATCAGTATAAAGAAGTTTGATTCATAGAGGTCATTATGGGCACATAATGTCTGTAACATGGCAAAGTGGAACAAACAACAGACTGGTAGCCAAGGAACATAGATATGAGTTTCAGCTTTATTATTAACTGCAAATTACCTGACCTCTCTGGATTGCACTTTCCACATGAAGAAAAATCAGAGTAAAATAAGACAGTTGGACTTATTGACCTTTTACAATCTTTCTAGCTGTAAGTAGTATCAAAATTATATTGGTTTGATTCTCTGTTGTGTGTGTGTCCAGTGCCCTCACTATGACTATTCCTTGGCTTTGCTCTACAATTGTTCCAATTTTCAACATCATTTAAAAATATTTTTGAATAATTTAAAATTACATGACGTGCTTCTGCAATGTGTACCAGGAAATGTTTCCTACATTTTTTCCGGCCTGTGCAGGTGGATAAGATATGAATCTTCTTCCTCAAATGAGAGTGTAGCAAGAGCAAAAAATCCAAGATAGGAGTGATGAAAGGCCATTTTTACATATGATTCCTTCCTTAGCATTACAGGACTCTGGTCTTTTCCTGCTTCAAGACAAACAGACTTCAGGATTGGAAAAAAAAAAAAAAACAATTCAAATCTTTAACCATGGTTACTTAATACTCCAAAAGGAAACTGATCATTTTGAAGGATACTGTTAGAAACATGAGCTCAGGAAAACAAGAATCGGCCTCTAGTTCTCATCATTGATGAAAAGTTTAGTTGCTAAAAAAAAAATTGTGGAATGTCCATGAAAGACCATGGCCCTTAGGAATGAAAGAGACGTGAGAAAGCAGCTAGTACAACCCACTCATTTGACAAATGAAGAAACTAAGGTCCAGAAAGATGTATTTGCTTAAGAAAATACAGGTAATAAGTAGTAAAATTAGGATGCAAACTCCAGTCTTTTAATGAAATATTATTGTCCTTTAAAAAGACAAATATGCAGAATCCAAAAAAAAGTGGAAATATTTACAAGAAATGGTACAAAGTAAAGACATCTGAGAAAATTATAAATATACTGACTATATAAATACAATTACCATAGTTTTCTAAAGAAAATGATAGCAATAGTATCAGGCAAGTAAACACATTAAGAAGATATTAGACAGAAAGAGAATTACAAATAAAATGTTATTTTTTGTTGGATTTTCCTTTTAGCTAACTCTTGATAGTTTGGAGTTTATAGATTATGCATGAATTGATTATCTATTTGTTTAAATAGCTAAAAAGTTTATAATTAACTATCCATGTATATGTACATACACACATATGCAAAAGAAAATGAGCTTACATTACTGCTATTATAATCACACAAGGCAGGAGCCATTCAGTATATTTGATGTTTTTCTATTCCATGGTGACAAACAGCAATATACTTAAGTGATACTTACTATTAACTTTGTATTGGCCAGGAGTCTTGGTTTCAGTGAGTGTGATATTAGCTTGTTGACATACATCATTCCAACTGGAAAATAAAATTGATTTTTTGCTTCCCATACCTGGAGTTAGACTCAGAAGAACAGTCACTTAGTAGTCCCATTGCATCTAAAAATGGCAAGTTCCTATAACCAGGTTTCAAATATGATTATAGTTTCACTTTGGCTAAGGAACATCTTTTAGGCAAGTCTTAAGCGGCTTACATGTCTTTCTATACATGTTCTAGTTCCTGATTAAAAGGCAATCATAAAATCTAATTTACCATTAAAACCTTGACTTTTTCATCAATGCCAAATTTTGTCAGAGGCTACCTTCCTCTTGGAAAGTTAGACTGAAATTCTTTTCTCCAAACTAAAGATGTCATTGATTTATTCTCAGTAATTAATTCAGTCTATTGTTTTAATACCAATTGCTTTTACTTCACTTTGTAACATGTCCAATTTTTCTCCCCATCACTCCCCTCCCCCCACTTCCTAATACCTTGCATTCTGGTTGCTCCTTCCCTCAATGTACCCTCCCCTTGATCACACCTCACCCCTGTCCTATCCCCATCTTCTCTCTTTTCTTGCAGGGCAAGATAAATTTCCATACCCCTATCCCTGTAATTCTTCTTTCCTGATTATATGCAGTAAAAATTCTCAACATTCGTTTCTACAACTTTGAATTCCAACTTCTCTCTCTCCCCCCCTCCCTCCCCAGCCCTGCTAAGAAGGAAAATAATTCAATACAGACTAAACATGTGTTGTTTTGCAAAAGGCTTCCATAGTATTCATGTTGTGTAATACTAATTATATTGCCCTCTGACCTATCCTATCCTCCTTATTTTCTCCCCCTACAATTGACTTTGTCCCTTCTTGAAAGTGTTTATTTCTAGTGACTCCCTTCTCCCATTTGCCCTCCCTTCTAACATTCCCTTTGCTCCACTTGTTGCCTCCTCTCCTACTTTCCTGTGGTGTGATATAAATTTTCATATCAAATTTAGTAAGCATGTTATTCCTTCCTTCAGCCACATATGGGAAGAGTAGCTTTATTCCTCCCCCTCCCCTTCTCTCTTATCTCCTCTATTGAATAAGATTTTTCTTATCTCTTTTATGAGTTCTAACCTGCCCCGTTTCATTACTCCCTTTATCTTCCTGGAATTTTCCTCCTTCACCTCTTAATTTTTATTTTATTTTATTTTATTTGTGTGTATGTATGTGGATATCATCTCTTCTGATATAACACACCTTGTACTCTATATCTATCTATGTGTATGTGTGTGAGTGTGTGTGTACAATCTCTCCAAGTACCCAAATACTGAGAAAAGATTCAAGAGTTAGAAATATTTTCTTTCCATGTAGTAATGTAAACAGTTCAGTCTTAGAGAGTCTTCTATGATTTTTCTTTTTTTCCCCCCTGTTTACCTTTTCATGCTTCTCTTGATTCTTGTCTTTGGAAGTCACATTTTTAAATACAGATCTGGTCTTTTCCTCAACATGAAATCTTCAAATTTATCTCTATCACTGAATGTCCATTTTTCCCTTGAAGTATTATATTCAGATATGCTGGGTAGGTGATTCTTGGCTTCAGTCCCAGTTCCTTTGACTTCTGAAATATCCTACTCCAAGGCCTTCGTATCATTTAATGTTGAAACTGCCAGATCCTGTGTTATCCTGATTGTATTTCCACAGTACTCAAATCGTTTCTTTCTAGCTGCTTGCAGTATTTTCTCCTTCATCTGGGAACTCTGATATTTGGCCACAATATTCCTAGGAGTTTCTCTGTTCAGGTTTCTTTCAGGGGGTGACTGATTAATTTTTTCAATATCCATTTTGCCTTCTGATTCTATACATCAGGGCAGTTTTCCTTGACAATTTCATGGAAGATAATGTCTAGGCTCTTTTTTTGATGATGGCTTTCAGGTAGCCCAATAATTTTTAAATTATTTCTCCTGGATCTGTTTTCCAGGTCAGCTGTTTTTCCAATGAGTTCTTTCATATCATCTTTTATTTTTTTTAAATTTTTGGTTTTGTTACTAACTTTTTGGTTCAACTCATAGTCATTCTTTTTCCTGGACTCAATTCTCTCTTTCAAGGAATTATTTTGTTTAGTGAGCTTTTTAACCTTCTCCTCCATTTGGCTAATTCTGCTTTTTAAAACCTCCTCCTCCTCATTGGCTTTTTGGACCTCTTTTTCCAGTTGAGTTAGCCTCTTTTTAAAGCTGCTATTTTCCTCAGCATTTTTTTGGTTCTCCTTTAGTAAGCTGCTAACTTGATTTTTAAGGTCTTCTATTTCCTGAGCCAAGTTTAAGTCCTCTTTGGAGGGAGGGCCCTTGACTTTCTCTGACAGTATGCCTTGTTCTTCCTCATCTGAAGGGATGAGGGGAGACACCTGTTCCCCAGGAAAGTAACCTTCTATGGTCTTATTTTTTTCCCCCTTTTCTGGGCATTTTACCTGTCAGTTACTTGACTTCTGAGCTTCCTCTCCACACCCACCTCGCCTCCTGTTCCAAGTTTAAGGGCTGAGATTCAAATGCTGCTTCCCAGCCTCAGGGCTTTCAGCAGGGGTGGGGCTGCTATTCAGTGTGAGATCAAGTTCAGGTGTTCAGGTGGGGGGCAGGGCTTACACATGGGGCTCAGTTCCCTCTGGAGGTTTACATGGAGACCTTCAATATGGATCCGAGCTCCTGCCTGCTTTGGGAGCCCCTGTCTGCTGCTGCCTCCTGAGGGGGCCCGAGTTATGGGGACACCCCACTCCCCTCTTGGCAAGCTGAAAAGACCCTCTCACTGACCTTTGGTGCCTGTGGGTGGAGGGACCTGCTCGGCCTCTGGAGATTCTGTCCCTGAAGGCTGCTCGGATCTGCTCCCCTCGGTGCCACGTGGCCAAGGCAGGGCTGGGCTCTGCTCTGGGTCTGGTGTTCGACAGACCTTTCGTGTCAGTTTTTCAAGTCTCTCTGGAACAGAAATCTCCTCCACTCCATTGTTCTGTGGCTTCTGCTGCTCCAGAATTTGTTGGGAGTTCTTCTTTACAGGTATCTTATGGGCTGTGGGTTAAGAGCTAGCATATGTGTGTCTTTCTACTCCGCCATCTTGGCTCCTCCCCCCCAAAGTAAAATTCTTAAACCACAGGTTTGACCATGTCACTATCATAGTCAAGAAGCTTCAATGACTCTCTATTGCCTGTAATATAAGCTACAAACACCACTGCTTGACATTTAAAGGCCTTCATGATCTGGAACCAGCCTACCTTTCCAGACTTATTAGATATTATTCGACTTTGTGAATTCTACAGATTAGCTAAACTAGTTTACTTGAGGTCTCTTCTACAGAACAATTTCATTCTCCAGCTCTTTTCCTTCTTCCAGTTTGTCACTCACAACCAGAACACACCCTTTCCCTCATCTCCACCTTTACAAATCTCTAATTTCCTTCACAATTTAATTCAAATGCCACTTCCTAGATGAAGTCTTTCCTGATTGTCCTACTCCCCAGGAACTAGTGCCTCATCTTCCTAAATTAGTTGATATTTACATTGAATTTACTTTGTCTATTTTGTACATGTACACATGTTTACTTCATGAGAAGGTATACACCTTTAGGACTCAATTATTTGTCTTTAAATCTCAGCACCTACCATAGTACTTGGCATGAAGGAGACACTTCATAAAAGCTTGCTGACTGATTGACTGGTTGTTTAATTGTGCTTCAGTGTGCATTGTGAAAGAGTTTTAAAATTAATGTTTGGGAACCAAAAAATCCTATCTCTTCTACTTGCTCCCTTAATAATCTTCCCAAAGTGATTTAACTTCTATTGGCCTCAAGATTTTATATGGAAAATAAGCAGGTAGGATTATATAATCTTGAAGGTCTCTCTCAAGTCTAAATGCTATGAAAATTAGTAAATAATTAATTCAAAGATGGAACAATGCCACATGATTCTGTTGCAATGTACAAATGTTGTACTCACTTGATGTAGGTAATTGCATGAATATCTCCATTCTCTCTAGCTTGAAAGGAGTAGATTTGAAACCTGTTTGATCCATCTGGCATTGTCTCCTTTCGTCTGTCAGATACCACTGCAATGGAGAACCAGTGCCCATTGATCTAAAGAGAGTCATGAAGGACATATCAGTGAAATGATATTAAAAAGTTGTTCATCTCCTTTGACACTGGTTTTCTTTCTGATACAGGCATAGACATGGGCATGTGTTTATCTATAATAATCATTTAAGTTGTCTTTCCATTTTTAAAGACAAAATTCAAAAAATTTTGGTACCTCTTGGTGCCAAAAAATTCTGGGGGTCAATGAGAAAAAAGACTGGCTTGGCAGGAAGGTAAAGACCTAACTCTGTCTATGGCCAGGAATTATCAAGAATGATCTGTAGCAGCAGCTAAGGGTTGTGTCCCCACATGCATAGAATATGAGAGCCATAAGTTAATAAAGTCTGATGTCAAGGATACACCATTTTACCTGCCTACCTAACTCTCAGTAATAGAGCCACATTCTGCAGTGAAGTAAATGCTAAAAGAATTAATTTGAAGGAACAGAAGTCAGAAAAGATGAAAGAAATGGAGAAAAATAAGCAGAATGTGTACCAGAAAGAAAGAGTAAGGACATAATTTCTATAGTCTTCTATTCCTTCCTTTAACCCTCCATCTCACTAATGAACACCAATAGAGCTCAGCTTGATAGTACCTGTTCAGGTTTGAAGTCGGGGTATTCAGAGACCCAAGAATCAGAGGCAAATGCACTGGCCACGCACAGGCCCATGGTCAGAAGTAGAAGTTTCATTCTTGTAAGAGAAGTTTCTTCTCTGATGGTGAGTAGAAAGAGATGTTAATAGAAAAGAAAGGCACGGACCAAGTCAGGTTCCTTTATATAACATCCTCATAGGGTTGGCTTACTCTGTGGACTTGGGAGTACATCTCCCTCTCCCTGCAAATCTACCCCCCACATTTCCCCAGGACACACACACATGCACACACACACACACACACACACACACACACACACACACACACACACACACCCTGCCTCAGCATTCCTCAGCTATTACTTTATTCTGCCGAGAGAAACTATTCTCCTTAAAACTTAGTGCTCATGTAGGGATTTTTAAAAATGATTATTGGTACCATCATTCCAACAGAAAAACATTACATTATTATTGGCATTCATTGTTATATAAGAGCAAGACTAACTTTTAGAACTGTTGGTCTTATCTATTGACTGGGCTGTTAGATCAGATTAAACACTTTATGTTTCTTATCTAAGTACAAAATGTTCATCTTAAAATGACTCAACATGAGAAAGAAAAATGATAAATCAGTGCCTTTATTAGCTCTTATTGTACCATGAAGTAGGAAATAACTCAGGTAGCAAAATGTGAGTCTTTTTTGAGGCTATAGTCTCCTTATAAAGAACACCATGACCACCACCTCCAGAGTCTTCTGCCTCCAAAGTCTATGCTAGACTTTGTATCTCTTTTTTTTATACTTTCCAAACATCAGAAGCAACTAAGGAAATACTTCTTAGATGAGCACCCTTAAAATGGAACATTATTATTATTCATATGCTATTATGATATATGTATATGTTGTGTTTCTGAATGCAACCTATACATATGATTATTGCATGTAATTGTATTGTATATTACAACATATGACATGAGACTTGTGTTTTGAGTGTTTGGACCTCATCCCATGCTTCAAAACTGAAATCTTACCCTGGAATCTGTCTCAGCACTTGGGACCTCCTCATCCTTGAACATCCCTCTACCACACTGATCCTCTTCTTTTATTGATGAGTGCCTTTTACCACCCTTATTTAAAGAGAGGCCCTATCCAGCCAATCTTCATTGCTCTCCCAGCTGTGCTTCTGACTTTTTGGACTTCAATATCATGTCTCAGCGGCAGTATCACCCTGGAATACTATGCAGGACCTAGGACCTTCTCACCCTGGAAAATCCATTGCCCCTGCAGTCTTCTTATGTTAAAACATCCCCCTGCTATGCCAGCCCCTTTCTCCCATTTGTAAATTCCTTCTCAGGCCTCTCTTTTGGGAAGGGGCACAGGCTGAGCAATTATCTTTTTCCTCTTAGCTTTGCTTCTGAATTTCTGGGCTTCTGCCCCCATGAAAGAACTTTAAACACCTTCCCCCTCACCAATGAAGGCTCACCTCCCATTACATGATTCCGTTCATTAAAAAAAAAATCCAACAGCTCTCAGGTCAAAGTAATCCATGAAATAATAAAAAGAAGTCCACAAGAAAATAAAAGCAGATAAAACCTGGTCATCATCGATTGATAAAAATTAGCAAAGGGTCTTGAGAGCTCACCACTATTGGAGAAAAGTTTTTATATTCTTTTTGCCCAGAAGGCCCCCAATTGTGTCCTAGCTCAATGCACATAGGATTAAAATGAACTGAAATTGCCCTAGTTGTGCTGCAGGGTGTTGGCTCCTAGTCATTTCTAGGTGATTTTGTAGGAGTTTGGGAATTAACTGAAACCTCCCTAGTTCTACCACTGTCCTGACCTAAGCACTTGGTGTTCATTTTGTGTGTGTTTCACATTTACTTATCTGTATATCTGTCACTTTGTGTCAGTAGAATGGAAGCTCTAAGAGGACAGGAACCATTTCATGTTTATCTTTCTATTCCCACAAAGACTTACATAGTACTTGGAATATATTAGGTGTTAAATTCATTTTTATTGAATTTTATTTATTTTAATATTTCTAATGCATGTTCATCTAATCTCAAAACATTGTGAGGGGACAGAGCTTATGATCTCACCCTTTAGATGTATAAATCATGTGTCTGTTTTGACCTTATCTTGGTATACAGTTGTGAGATGTTAGTCTATATGTAGTTTCTGCCATATTGAAGCAAAACACGTTTAAGAATGGACAGGGTGAAAGGAAAAAGAGAGTAAGATAAACAGGAGGAAAATATAGTTCATATATAATATTGTTCATAAAATATAGTTCATAATTCTAACTATGACAAAATGTAGAGCAAGTTTCTCTGATAAAGACCTTATTTCTCAAATATATAGAGAACTTAGTCAAGTTTATAGAAATAAGACCCCATTCCTGCTCCTGGTCTTTACTTTCCATGATTAAAGCTATGCCTCCCTCATATACTCCATATATTTTATGTGTTAACTTTCCCCATAAGAATGTACGCATCTTGAAGGCAGAGACTGTCTTTCCTTTTGCTTGCATTTGCAAGTCTAAGGCTTAGCACACTGCCTAGAACACAATAAAAGCTCATTTCTTTCCCTTTAAAAAGATTTTGACATGCAGAACATTGAGTTCTATCTAACTGAATTAAATAAATAGAAATTAATTGAAGTTTTAAATATATGTTTTTAATTCAACTTCACAAATCCAAGATGAGGGAGGCATTATTAGTAGTCTATTTGATAAAGATCTAGGGCTGCCAAGAATGGTGTTCACGCATCTCTAATCCCAGATACCAACAAGGCTGAGGTTGTTGGACCTCTTGACTTAGTTATTTCAAGCTACTGGATGTTAAATTGATTAGATTTAGAGATCACCAGAGTGCCTAAGAAGAAGGAAAAGAGCCCAGGTCAGAAATGGAGCAGGTCAAAGCTGCCCTGCTAATGACTGGTAGAATCAGGACCGTGACTGAACCCTGTACTTCAAGCCTCAATGACAGAGGGAGATTCAGTTTCTCTTAAAATGTATTTTTTTTAATCTAGGGGTTTTAACTGTACTACCTCAAAATGAGTTAGGAGTGTAATATGACAACCAAAAAACTAATTTTACCTTGTGCAATACCTTACAGGAATAAAGTGAAGACTGAATTGCATTCTTCCCAGGTCAGAATACAACATCAAGTTTGGATGGCAATTTAAATGGGGTGCTGTCCCATGAGCGAATATCCAAAGAAGGGCAGTCAGAATGGAGAATGATGTGGAGTCAATACTATAGTTGTATCATTTGAAGGTAGTGAGAAAGTTTAGCTAGCAAAGAGAATATTCAAGGAAAAGATGAAAGCTATACTTAAATATTTGAAAGCTTGTCATATGGAAAGTGGATTAGAAATGTTCTATTTGACTCCATAGAGCAGAGCCAAGAGATATAGGTAGATGCTGTGAATTTAGGCTAGATGTCAGGAAAGAACTTCCTAATGAATTTCCAAAAGTAGAAGAGACTTTCTAAAAAGGAAGTACATTTCCCTTTATTAGAGGTCATCAAGGAACAGCTGGATAACTACTGTCAAGCACATAACATTAGTGGTTTCCATTTTTGTATGACATGGCTTGCCTCATTTCATTCTCAAATTCTGTGATTTTGTGATTTTTAAGCTGTGATCCTAACATTGCTATTTAGTCTTTTAGGTCATGTGTGATTCTTTGGGGGTCACATGGCCCATTTGGGGTTTTCTTGGGAGAGTAGTTTGCCATTTCTTTTTCCAATTCATTTTATAGATAAAGAACTGAGGCATACAGGGTTATGTGACTTGCCTAGGGTCACACAGCTAATAAGTGTCTGAAGCAAGATTTGAACTCAGGAAGATGTCTTCTTGACTTCAGGTCAGGCACCAGAGACCCTATGTCACTTAGCTGCTCCAGTCCCAGCATTATTACCCAGTAAAGAATTCCTCTTCACTAAATGAGATGCAGTAGTATCCATGTTTCTCCTGTTAATGAGAGCTGAAGTTGCTCTTTTCCCAAAACCCTTCAGTGCTTACAACTCTGTCTTTTCTGTCCCTAGTATCTTAAACAGACCTGTACCTCCCCACATGAATAAAATATAGGTCTATGATAAAGCCTAGTGCTTTTAGCAACTTCTAGGAAAAATTCTACATCCCAAAATAAGTGCAGCAAAATGTAACACAAATATAATTTTAATAATTATTAAATGAATAATTTACCAATTACAAAATAAGTACAAAATAAGAATTTTTGAAAATCAATAGAGAAATAGATAAAATGGAAGACCAAAAGACTATTGAACTGATAAAGAAAGTGCAACTGGCTCTTTTAAAAGGCCACAAAAGCAATAAATTATCATTTCATTTGAAAAAAAAGCAGAAAGGAAAGAATTCAGCAACTTAAAAATGATCACAGGAAATTCACAAGCAAAAAAACAAAGAAAATTATCAAAATTTACTATACCCAATTTATACTAGCAAGCCAGGAAGAAAATGGGTAAATGCCTACCAAAATATGAAATATACAAATGAACAAAACAGTAAATTGAAATTGTAAAATGCAAACAAATGATTCTCAAAAAGAGAACTTGGTTGAATCACAAATGAACTTCTAAAAGGAAAAAGAGTTTGAAAGGAGAATTCTACCAAACGTATGCTACGTAGAGCTCAAAAAATACAAGTTAATAGCACTCTACAAAATTCCTTGTATAAGATGAATTTTTAATATGTGTAAGTGCCAGACTGAGGACTTTGTGTTTTATCATGTAAGCAATAACCATGCAATATAGTTATCTGTATAAATGTTATACTCCTCCAGAGGAATGAAGGCCCCTGAGGACAGCAACTAGATGTTCCTTTACCTAGCATTGCGCCTTGCTCATAATGGATGCTTAACAGATCTTTTTGCAATGGATTGAATAGGAAGCAACTGAAAGTTTTTGAGCAGCAGAGTAACATGCTCAAGTTTATGCATCAGGCAAATGAATATTACAATGTTATGAAGGTAAGATCAAAGAGAGGAGAAACTGGAGATACAGAGCCTAGTTAATAGGCTGGTCACACACCAGCTTCCTAATTGAATAACACACATGCCATTAAAAGAGCCCAAATGAGGCCAACAGTCATGTGAGCAAAGAGAAGAAAATGAATGTGTTGGATAGGTTAGTAAAGTTGACAGTGGGCAAACAAAGTTGGAAACTGGACATTGAAAGGTGAAGAGGACAGAAAGGTCAAAAAAATAATTATTGGACTTCAAGTATTGGTCGCCAGGAGGACAGTGGTGCCATCGAAAGAAATAGGGAGTTTAGATGAAGGCAAATTTTTAAGAAGGATGATCAATTAATTTGGGGATATATAGAGTGTGAGTAATCACAGGAGAAATGGTTAAAATAGTAAACAAAGTAGGGAAATTACAGTCATAAAAGTTTTAAAAGCCAAATGAAAGTGTCAAACTATATGATCTCAAAGTTTCTTTCCAATACTTGCAAGCAATGATTCTATATGAAGATGGAATCACAGGTATTATCATTGCAATTTGATGGCTGAGGAATCCAAGGTCAAGAAAGCTGAGAGCAACTGTCCAGTCACTTCTCTATTTATTGAAGAACCAGGAATAAAACCTGGTTCTCCTAACATTTTATGATTACATTTTAGGAAGGTAAATTCCTCAGAAGGTATTTTCAGACCAGTAAAATAATAAATAAGTCTCTGGATCCTTTTATAATAAATTTCCCCTGTTTGTTGGTAATGTAAAGAAGAGCTTCAGTAAAGCTAAAACAAGGTATTACCCACTGTGAAAATATATTTTTAAATTACATTAGGTCACTGCAAAATATATCTCTGATACATGTACTTGACCTTTTCACTTGATGATTTCACATTGCTGACTAAAGGCAAAAGAGGTAATAGAAAGCTGAGAGAAATAGAAATCCATGAAGACTCTGTCCCTCTTGGTCTCTGTATAGAAGCAGTGAAAAGTGTCAAAAGAACAACTCAAGAAATCTTGGTCAAGTGATAAATAAGGCAAAACTGAATGATTTTATACACTCATCTTATGGTGTGACTGGAGAGTTACTAACACCACTACACAGGGTGGGAATTTTTGAGAATTCTTGCAACCTTGATATAAATTAATATCTGGCATATTATGAATGGTTTCAGGGCTTGATGAAGAAATGAAGGAAATGAGAGAATCTGAATATAATATTTGAAGAAAAGAGAAGTTCAGTAATTGGGCTCAATAACTTGCATTTTTCATCAGTGATTGTTTCAATGAAATGTTTAGATGGTGGGTATTGGTATCAGGGAGAGGGAGTGTGAATTCCTTCAAATTTGTATTGTGCTTTCTTGCAAATCTAGTCTAGAAGTGCATAAAAATGTCCATTCCCTATATATGAAAATATATATATGAGTGTGTGTGTGTGATAAATATTTTTGAAGTAAAAGCTGGTTGGTACAGGGAATAGAGTTCTAGAATTGGAGTGGACAAGACCTTAGTTTAAATACTGATTCAGATACTTAACTGGGCAAATTGCTTAAGTTCTCTCAACCTCAGTTTCATTGTCTGTTAAAATGGGAGTGTTAATTACTATCATGGAAATATTTTTTATGTCTACACATGTATAACCTATACCGAATTACTTGCCTTCTCAATGGCGAGTGGGGGAGAGGGAAGAAGGGAGAGAATTTGGAACTCAAAATCAAATGGTAAAAGTTATTTTTGCATGTAACTGAAGAAAAATAAAATACTAAATAAATTTAAAGTGAAAAAATGGGGATGTTAGGAGCATCTACCTTCTTTAGAATCGAATGAGATAATTTTTAAGTGTTTTGCAAACTTTAGAAAACTACATAAATGTTAATTGCTGTTGCATGAATGGATGGATGGGTGGATATTTCACTATCAAGTGTACCCCTTGGGCACAGTCCCTATAGGATCTGAGAAATTTCTCTCCTTGACCTCTCTGCCTCCAAGGTGATTTGGTGGTATCCCAGAAGAGCTCTAGATTGTTTCCATGTGAGGTCTGATTTTGGAGATTCTGTTCTACATGCAGAAAAAATAAATACATAGGAGCTGTAAGGATTCTGGGATGTTAAGGTAGGCCACACTCCCCAAATTTTTCTTGATAATCAGGAAAATGAAGCTAAGGCCAGTGGGAAAGAGGATGCCAGTTAACAAAGCGAGGTGAAGCAGTCAAGACCATTTCCTTCCACCCTGTGGTTCACATTCCAGCTATAGATATGTTCCAATAACTCAATCACTAGGTATTTTGTCCAGCCTCAAACCTCAGTGATTTTCCTACACCTATAACCAATGCATTTTTAAAAGAGGAACACACTGAATCACATTTTGCATAAACTTTTCTTGTTATTTTTAAGTATTAACTTTTAAAATCTGTTATCAGTACTTATCAATGATTTATCTGTTCAAATGGTGTTTTTCTATTTTTCCTCTCCTTCACCTTCCTAATCGTGACCCATTACTGAATATAATGTTCTCAGTTACTTGATAATTAAAAGAAATTTGGGGTAAATCCTTTTTTAGAATAAACTATTCTTCTCTAATGTATCTTTTTCTCTTTAAACCTGAATTTTTAAAACTTTTCAAAACTTCAAAGTATCAAAGCATTTCTTTATATTTGTGTTTTGATAAAATGTTTAATTCAACTACTATTCCCTAAAATCCAGCTGTAGTAATTGTTAACATTTATTTCTATAGCACTTTCAGCTTTGCAAAGGACTTTACAAAAATTATCTCATTTTACCATCACAACAAGCCTAGAAGGTAGATATTATTATTATACACACTTTAAAGAAAAGGAAACTGAGGCAAACAGGGATATAACAATTTGCCCAGAGTCACATAGATAAGAAGTGCCTGATGCTGGAATTTAACTTGAGACTTTCTGTCTCCAGGTCCAGCTCTCTATGCATTGCTTTCTTTAGCTGCCTATAGCTAATAAATTTTAACTCTCTTTCTTTAGGGAGCTGGAGTACCTTCAAAAACAGACTTGAGAGTTATTTCTGAAGGGAGGTTGAATTAAAAGAAATATAAAATTTCAATGCAAAAAGGCAAAAATTCTAACACTAAAGTTAGGTAAAGTAATGAAACTGTAAACAGTTGATTATATATGGCCTACTGTATGTGTTTAAGAAAATGTGTACATTTGACTTAGTGTATACAGTCATGCAAATAAATTTTGAATTATCATGCAAACTTGAAATTTTGTTAGGTCTTCATGGTTGTAAAATAAACCTGTGACAATTGTGACTTTTTGAAAATATATTGTTTGATGTTGCAGTTCTATGTGATAAGATTTCAATATCGAGTTACTTAAGTGGTCCTGATGACTAACGTACAAGCAATGACAGGCAACCTATATTTTTCCACCATCCCCTCTCATTCTGACCCTATGACAAATGTGTAAACAAATGGATTTATCTCCTGTATGACTGCAACAGCTACCTACCAACACTCACTTCTGGGCCTTTCTGAATTTCTGGTTCCAGTTCCAAAAAGAAAACTCACTTGAATTTGGTATCGGTAAGTAACTTAGGGAATTTCCACCAGCACTCCAAAATCCATGCCACTTCCCATATCTGACATTGATTACCTGTTGTCAACCAATCATCTTTAAGGTATAAAACTCCGCTCTTCAGAGCATGTACTCCCACTGAAATCTTTACCACTATTTTCATCTCCCTCGTATGAATGACCCTAGCCTTGCATGGTAGAATTTGCCATATTGTATATGTGTCCTGTCGTTTTTCCTGCTTGATGCACCACATAGTAAAAAAAAAAAAAAAAAAAAAAAAAAAAAAAAAAAAAAGCTCATGCTTCTACTACCTTCCCAAATACCAATTTTCTGTAAATCCCTACATCTCGGTAGGTCTGAAGTCTGCTAAATAAGGCAAAACCTCTGTGCTTGGGACTTCTGAAATTTATAAGATTTCCTTGAGATAGTCTACCTCTAACCTAAGAAGCACCTCCTTTTCTATTATCTTTGATGGATGACAAACACCATAGCATAACCTTCCATTCCTCGTGCCTCTAGAGCAGGGGTCTGACTGACTTATTCCAAGTTAGCCTGTCCATGACATAAGAAATGGAAAACAAATCAAATGTATTTGAGTAAGAACCCAACACTCCTATAAAAGTCATAATTTTCGCCTTCTTCATTGAGCTATCTTGGTATAGAAAGCAAAACCTGTCCATCAAATTAATGGGAGTCACACGTGTGACCTAAATATGCCAAGACCAAAGGTTGGATTCTCATTGAGTCATGATCACCTGCTTTTCTTCATGTTGGGACCTGTAGATCTTTGCTCATGATACCTGACAATTTCACTGTAAAAAGTGAAATCCAGTGGTATTTTTGTCTTAATTCCATGTCACAGGGGCCTCCTACACCTCCCCAAGAAACAGGATTTAGAGAAAGGTGGAGATCATCAAATTAGGCCTTGTGTCTTCTTATGAGCTAGGATACACTTCTACTAAAAGTCTAATACTAGCATGTCTGTTGTTGCTTGTTGTTCTTTATCTTCATTCTTGATGTCAGGAGGATGATATCTTGACTTGCACATTAATTGGACTGAAGTGAGACAGAACTGCACAAAACCATCAGTCTCACTCTGTCCTCCAGAGTCACTAGAGTCCAGTGGCTAGAAAAAAGTCAGGATGACTGGCAATGACCAGTAACATGTTTGATTCCTTTGTGGAAACCCCTAAGTCCAAAAACAGCTGAGTGGGTGAAGAAGCTGCATTGATAACGCATTTTTTTTGTTTTAGTATAATCAAGTGCCTCTGATTGAAGAATGTGACTAAAGAAGATCTTCTGCACTCATTAATGGGTCTGGAAAGATTTGTAGGAAGGTCCATACCTTTTGTTAATGAGGCACTGGTTCTCGAGGGTTATGATGCTCTCTAGCTCTGAAAAATGTATAAATACTCTGAGGTGAGGTTTTATTTTGACCATTAGTTTTTGGAAGAAGCTTTGTGTGCCAGATGAGACTCTGGGAAGCCACTAAGCAGCCCTCCAGCTTTGAAAACTCAGATGTTGGTGCTTCTTTTTCTGGTAACTATGTATGTATGGTCAGACAGTTGTCTATTGATATGTGATATATGTATTGCTTACTGTCAGGTAACTGGAAGCACTACTTGTTGATTTTGATTTCTCTGTATTTTTTCTGAAGCTCAAGGGGCTGAATTTTTCCCCTGAACTAAGTGAATGATACATCTGCTTGATGAAAGTGATTTTGATCCCTCAAAAGTTGCTTTCCTTTTAGAAATGCAGGTCTAAGAACCTGTGAGAGGAGGCCCTCTTGTGTATGTCGATGTGCTTGCTTTTACAGACACCTATAAATTAGGGCCTACTCTCCCCTTTGACAGCCAACTATGACCCAAAATAATAAAGATTTGTCTAAACTTGCTTCTAAATGTTACTGCAATTATGTTTGTTTGCAGTCTGACTATGGGTAGGGCTATTCAGTGGGATTATGGAAAATGAACCAGTCTTCTAAAGTGCCCTTCAGATTGTCTCCAAGATAAGCGCTAAACTTGGGCAAATGAATCTGAAAGAAATGTCAACCTGAAAAATCATTCTTTCCAGGCTGTGTTCTAGCCCATTAACCATGACTAATTCTGTCTCCCCACAATTTGTTCATTCCCCTACAGTTCAAGACACTTGAAGAAACAAAGTTGTTTCTGTTGAATTTATTTTTATAACAATTGATCAGAACTTTGCATCCCTCACCCAAAGGAATCAATATCTCCCTTCCATAACATATGAATAATGGGAGCAACATTCAAGAGAATCCACATGATCTTGAAGTTAATCTTGAAGGGATTCAAGGAAAGGTCATCTTTCAAAGACCCTGTAAGAAATGAAAGGAACCTTATTACACAGGACCAGGAAATAGGGAGTAAGTACAGAAGTTGAAAATTGGAAGTCTGGGAAACAATCATGGATAAGCATTCTGATTTTCTCTAGGAACTCTGATTTGATTCCCACCTTATGTTTCCAACTAGATTGTAAATACCTTGAAGACAGGGATTTTGCACTATTAGCTTTGTATCCTATGCATTGTTTAATGTGGGTTCCTGGATGACCCACTGCCAACTAATTGAGCAAAGGAGTATAGAACCAACATAATATTCATTGCACCTACAGTGGCCATGAATATCCTGGCACAATTCTGAATCACAAAATGCAACAGACTCTGTACATGGAAAACAGAACCAAAACATTTATTCAAATACCAGAAAGCCAATCTATCATAGTAACAAAAATTTACACACAATAACAATGCAGAGAACAACACCATTCCCAAGCCTTTCCCCTGCTAGGCTTCCCACAAGCCAGCTCCATTAAACAAATCACAAGTAGCCCTCCTTAAACAAAATCACGAATGAATTTTTTCACTCATACTACCTAGCTACCTGCTTGCCTGCATCCTTCCCAGCTTTGACTAGATCCTGATCAATTTCCTCTCAGCTCTTCTCTAGCTCCACCTCTTCCTGTTCCACCCCACCTGCTCCACTCCTTTGTGTTCCATGTGACTTAGACTTATGTGACTCAGGCTTCCATATGACTTAAGCAGGTCACATGGGCCTATTAATGGATGGGAAAGATTTTCCCATTAAGAAGCAAAATTATATTTACAATAAGCAAAAATGCATTATCAATGCAAGGACTACAAATGATTTGTGCTACACTTTCCTTAAGCTCAAAAAGAAATTAGAATCATAGATTTTTTTAAGTTGGAAAGCATCATAGATGACATGCAATCATACATATGAGGAACTGAGGTCAAGAGAGGAAATAACTTATCTCAGATTACAAAGTGAGTTATTTGTCAGAATTAAGCTAGAATTGAAATGTCCTAATTAGAACCTTGAACCATTGTTCTTTCCACTGCACCACACTGTCTTACTAAACAAATAACTTTAAATCACAAGAGCCTAAAGCCAAAAGGTAACTTAGGGATCATCTAGTTGAAACTTCTCCTTTCACAGATAAGAAAACTGAGGCACAGAGTAGCAAAAACAACTTGCCCAGGGTCATATAGCTAGTTGACACCAGCCAGGATTAGAACTCATGCCTCCAGATTCCAAATTTCATAGTCATTGTACTATAACATATCTGTCTTAAAAGAGCTAAAGTAGTAATGGGTTATAGGCCTGTGTCATCCTTTGTCTTCATGAAATTAACTCAGTACTATTTGATCTCTCTCAGGGCATACAGATGTATCAAATCTGTCACTTCTAAGGCTGGCCAGTGGACAGAAAAACCTTTCACTTGTCCTATTTGACGCGTCCTTGAAATTAGGTTGCCAAGATCTCTCATTCCCTAAATCCAACAGTAATTTTTCACTTCTCCCTCTAGTAACCTGGGAAAAGAAAAGCTACCCAAAGGTTAAATTGGAAGAAGGTTTCAGTAGGTGGAATGCTCTCAAAATGCAAATAATAATAACATCTCCCCTCAGGAAGAATAGAGGAGATTCCAAAATCACAACATTTTAGAATCTTAAAGGACTTCAGTGGCATTTATAGTATTTATTTATAGTATTTCTTAATTTATGGTATTCTTAAATGTATAGCGTTTATTTATATTAATCTTAAATCAGGGGTTTGTGCAACTGTTTTCAGAGGTATTTCTAAGGACCTGTAAGTTTTCAGTTCTTTTAAGGTGATATGATCTGAAGAGAGTTGTTTACTCCTCTCCTGGCCTGTACTCTGGTTTGTGGGTGGTCACAAGCACTTTTTTCTGCTCTGAAACTGTGAGGAGGGTCTCCCCTTCACTGTGGCAGCAACCTCTGCTATGCTAGTATTCTTTCTCACCCCGGGAGTGACACTCAGGAGTGCGACCCAGATCCAAGTATGGGCAAAGCAGCAGAGTCCTGCCTCAGTGCTAGCAAAAGGACGCCTGTAATGCCTTTCAGAACAATTGTTTGATCCCCTTGCCATCTGTGGGCTGAGAGCTCCAGAAGCAGCCATTGAAGCTGCCTGCTGTTGCTGATTCAGTCACTTCCAGGGCTTCCTTCTGGTTTTTTGTGGCTAAGGGTGTACTGGCAAATCCTGAACTGCAATGCATTCCACTCTCACCCAGGAGTGACCTTTGGAAGTTGGAGTCAGGAAGACCTGGTTTCAAGCCCTGCCTCAGGTTGTACATCATGATAAGAGGAGGTCCCTGACACATAATAAGACAGGTGTGAAATGGCAGTTTAGCTACCCACTACACAGTTCTGAGTCACAGATCTAGGGTAAACTAAAGGGACCTGTGTAAGGGAGTATATTTCCAAGTAGGAAGTGCCTGGATGGTATCAAAAGAGGAAGAAGTTCAGAAGAGAACAGCAATAGCAGCAACTCTTTGCGGGGAGAGAATGTCAAGAAAATCAAAGGATCTAATTTAAAAAATATATAAAAGAAAGAGGTTAAGCAATACTAGATCTTAAACTATATAATAAGGCAATAATTATCAAAATTATCTGGTACTGGCCAAGAAATAGAAAAGTAGATCAGTGGGACAGAGTAGACAGTAGAAAATGATTACAGTAACCTTGACTTAAATTTGGGGATAACAATTCATTATTTGATTAAAAAAAAGTTGGGAAAGATAGGAAGTAGTTTGGCTGAAATTGGGCATAGACCAATTTCTGATACCATATAGCAAGCAAGACAAGGACATTTGAAATAAATAAAAAGGGAGATTTCACAAGAACATGAGAGCATAGAACATCATACTTTTTGGCTTTATGGATATATGAATAATTAATGAATAAATAAGAAATAGACTATTGTGAGGTGTAAAATGGATAACTATATAACATCAGATTAAAAGGATTTTGTACAAATAACATCATTTTAACCAAGATCAGAAGGAAAGCAGAAAATTGGGGGATGGTGGGATTTTATAGACAATTTCTCACATAAAGGTCTGATATCTCCAATATATAAAGAACTTCATCAAATTTTTAAGAATACATGTCATTCCTCAATTGACAAATGGTCAAAGGATATGAACGGGAAGTTTTTCAATGAAGAAATCAAAACAATCTAGTCATATGAAAAAATGCTCTGTCATTACTAATTAGAGAAGTGCAAATTAATGCAACTTTGAATTTTACACCTATCAGAATGGCCAAAATGATTAAAGGGGAAAGTGATAAATGTTGGGAGAGGATGTGGAAAAATTGAGACACTAATTTACTGTTCGTGAAATTGTGAACTAATCAACATCATATGGAAGGCAATCTGGAATTATATGCTCAATGTCAGTTTCTGAAGATGATTAAAAAAAAAGTAAAGAACCTACATATTCTTTAACATTTATAGTATCTCTTTGTGTGATGACAAATATCTTGTAGGGATATCCATCAATTGGGGAATTACTAAACACGTTGTGGTATATGATTGTGATGGAACACTACTATGCTATGAGAAATGATGAGCTCATTGATTTTAGAAAAACATGAAAAGACTTACTTAAAATGATGAAGAGTGATCAGAACCAAGAGAACACTGTATACAGTAACAGCAATATAGTTTTAAGAACAACTTCAAGTGATCACTTCATTTTGAGATATATGCAGTCAAATCAATTACAAAGGACCTATGAATGAAGATGCTATCTGCCTCCAGAGAAAAAACTGATAAGTAGAAATATGCATAGTATGACTCTACATATGTGTATACATATGTGTGTGGGCACATGTATTATATATAAATATACGCATTTGTATCTAACTGTAGCCATCTCTAGGGCTACATGGGGAGGGAGAGAGAAAATATAAAATGTGCATAGTAGAAAATAAAATTTAGAAGGAAGCATAGAAAGCAGAGTAGCTTTGAAAATGATATATAGTACTCACATAGTTTTTTTAATCAACAGTGTGAAATGTAAAAAACAAGCAAAATATAAGAAAACAATATTGAAAAAGGTAAATGATAGAGGCTTCTAATGAACAGCAATTTACCCATAAAAACTAAATATCATTGCAGAGGATGGAAAATGGACCTTCTGCAAAATAGAGGTTTGCTAAGCAATCCTCATGAAAAGACCAGAGCTCTGGAGTAGAAACTTTGAAATAGAAACATAATAGTCAAGAGAAACACAAAAAGTGTTTACAAGTGAGAAATACTAATATACCTTATAAGGATGAACCTTTTCTAATGTAATTGGAGGAGATGAGGATGCAAGTGTTCCCTTAATGTCATCAGTAATCATAAAGGGAATCAAATAAGACAGGATCTGAGAATTATTTTGTTGTTTTGATGATCAATTTTTTTAAAGGGAAGAAGAAAAGTATACCCAAGAGAAGAAAGGGGGAGAATGAGAGGAGGAACTCATTTGACATCATTGAGGCAAAAGCAAAAATCTTATACAAAAGAAACAAATGGGAGGAGCAGACATCACTGGAATGGCGCTTTCATTTGAACTACTCAAACAGGAGAGAGAAAGGAGAAGAGATAGAGTGGAAAATAGGGGAATAAGATTTTTCTGGTAACTATTTAGTCTGATGGACTTCTTAAATCTTTGAATATTCATAGGGGAAGCTGGGCTGCACTGCTTCCTTTCTACTTGACCAACTTGTACAAGTATTTGCAGAAGTAAAATCAATTAAGACAAACTGGAAAAGAAACTACAAAACAAGGAAGGGGAAAATTGCAGAAAATATCCCTGATATTTAGGTCTGACATCCAAGATATGTAGTGAACTGATCCAAATATATAAGAGTAAGGTAGATTTCCTAATAGATAAATGATCAAAACATATGAACAAGCAGTTCTCAAAAAAATAAGAAAAATATTAACAACTACATAAAATACACCAAATCACTAAAAACCATGAGAAATATGAATTAAAACAACTGTAAGGCTAAATATTATATGCTTTGATTTTTTTTATCTCCTTGAAGAATGTGACTGCCATAATTCCAAACTGCTTAATAGAATATTTGGAATAATTCGTAGCTATACCAACAACGTATTCAAGTTCCTGTCTTTCCACAATCTCTCTAACAGTGAATAGCACATCCCTTTCAATGATGTTAAGCTTTTCCCTGTTAGAAAGCTAAGTCACTCAGTGATTCTAAATGGCTTTGAGTCACGGAGCTATCTCACAAGAGTCCAAATATCAGTATATTGAATAATTCACAGATAGATTTATGCTGGGTGTAAGTATGGATGCAACACATTACTGATGACAACTCATGCATAGAAAGTACCATAAAAAGAAAGAAATTAGACAAGTTCCTATTTGTGGTGAGAATAAGAAGTAACACATGGACAGCCTGACTGTTATTCTGGCTACCATGCAATATTAAGATCCCAAGGAGTCGACTTTGCATTGGTTAAATCTTCTATGGAGCATTTTTAGAATGACATAGGCAATAAGCAGAATGAATGAGAAAATATAAATAAAAATTGAAATTTTCAACAAAAAATGACATTCAAGTTTTCCTTTCTAAGATGTCAGTATGGGAAATGAAATACCAAAAGCTTCCTCCTTCAATTACCTCACAGTTCATGGAATTCAGTTTAATGGAATTCCATACCCCAAAAAACTAGAGAAAAAGAATATAGAATGTTTCCAAATTACACTGGAATGGAGAAATATTTTATTTTCTTTTTGTTACTTAAGTCTTCCCTTATTTTTGCCAATTGGTGCTTTTAATGTTTTAACATTTACTTTTAAATTTTCAGTTTCAAATTCTCTCCTCCCATTAAGAAGGCAAGCAGTATAATACCCATTATAGGTATAGAGTCATGCAAATTTATTTCCATGTTACCAAAAAAACAAGAAAAAGTGATTTAAAAAAATGTGCTTCAATCTGTATTAAGAGTTCATCAGTCCTCCATCTGGAGCTGGATGGCATTTCTCATTGTGAGTCCTTTGGAATTGTCCTAGATTCTTGTATTGATCAGAGGAGCTGTCTACAAGTTGATCGTAGTTACAATATTGCTGTTATTGTGTACATAGTTCTGGTTCTGCTCACTTAATTTTGAATTGGCTCATGTAAGTTTTCCAAGGCTTTCCTGGAAACATCCCCTTCATCATTTCTTACAGCACAATAATACTCCATCATAATCATATACCACAGCTTGTTCAGCATTTCTCCAATTGATGAGCATCCCCTCAAATTCTACTTCTTTGCCATGACAAAAAAAGCTGGTATAAATATTTTTATACATATTCTTCTTTTTACTTTTTTATCTCTTTGAAATGTAAATCTTGTAGTGGTATTGAATGATAAGGTAATAAAGTTCTATAGTCCTTTGAGCATAGTTCCAAATCATTTTCCATAGTGGTTTGACCAGTTCTGCATATCCCTTTCAATGGTCCAAAATACTCCTTGTTATAAAACTAATGTTCACATGATGATGCTATATGGTTTGGGGTCACAGAGTTATTACAGAAGCATCTAAATAGTAGGAGACCTTAAAGCAGTTGGAAAGATGCATGGTGCGTGTAAGCAGGTTGTAGTATATTACTAACGATAACATATGTTGGAAGAGTCATACAAAGAAAGAAGTTGGATGAGTTCCTATATGTAGTTGGAGGAAGAATTTACAGATAGTCAAACTGATATTCTGGTATTCATGAAATATTAAGGATTCCTGAAGACCATTTCAACTAGATCTCCTATGAAAAATTTATGGAATGACATGGAAAGTATGGATAAATTTAAATTTGCTCCAAAGACGCATGTATCCTATAACACATAAAATGTAATAGATCTCCAACAAGTCCCTTCAGATTGTCATTCTGGTGCTTCTACCTGGACAATCTGTGGTAATTTTCTAAATATTTTTCTTTTCTGAGTTACCCTAACTCCCTACCTTTACCTCAAGAATTCCCTTTCTAGCTGACCTTTCCTCTGAGGCTTGGCAGAAGGTGCAGTATTGAATGCCAAAGAGGAAAAGTCACATTAATATTCCCTTTCTCCAAACATTTGGATACCGGTGGGTTGTGGGTGCCAAAGAGGAAATATCACATTAATATTCCTTTTCTTGAAACATTTGAATACTGGTAGATTAAAGAATTTGAGAAAAATAGGGTCAAGCTGTCTGGAAGATTGAAGCTGCTATTGCTAAATATTGAGCTACATTTGGTCTTTGCTATGCCTGAACAAAATGATGTTCCTGTGAAGAAGAATTTTTAAAGGTATCTGTTATGATAGGGAAGAGGGGTAGCGTCCCAGTGTTGTTCTTAAGCTACTTTTTGTTACTTGGAGAATATAGGGTACCTGATCAAACCTAAAGAGAAAGCCTCAGTTGTATCAGGATTGCCTAGAAAAGGCTCACATAGTGGCAATAAATTTCAAGGGCTATCAATGTTTTTGAACTTCTAATCCTACATGATCAATCCAGCAATAAATGAAAATTCAGAAAAATTGTCCTTTGGATGTAGACTCCTTGTAAGTAAGGATTGCTTTTCTTTTGTATTTGTATCTTCAGTACCTAAGACAGTGTCTATCATATAGTAGGTGGAAATAAATACTTGCTGATTAATTGATCTTCTAGATTACCTCACATAAAAGAAGCAAGAAAGAGCTTTTACAAAGGAGAGGAAGGGAATAAATGAGCCTTACTCTTATTGGATTTGGCTTAAGGAGGGAATAACACAAACACAACTGGGTATGGAAATCTATCTTACCCTGCAGGAAGGCAGGAGGGAAAGGGATAGGAGAGAAAGGATAACAGAATAGATGGAAAACTGGGGGACAGGTGAAAGGAGAGAATGGAATAAATGAAGGGCAGGACAGGGCAGAGGGAAATGTGGTTAGTCTTTTGCAACTTGACTGTTATGGAATTATTTTGCATGGCTACACATGTATGACCTATATGAAATTGCTTGCTTTCTCAGTGAGGGTGGGTGGATAAGGAGGAAGGGAGAGAATGTGGAGCTCAAAGCTTTAAAAATGAATGTTAAAAATTGTTTTTGTGTACAACTGGGAAATAAGATGTACAGGCAATGGGGTATAGAAATCTATCTTGCCCTACAGGAAAATAGTAGGGAGGGGAATGGGAGAAGAGTGGTGATAGAAAGGAGGATAGATTGGGGTACATGCTGTACTGGGGTGGGGGTAGAAGGAGAGGGGGAGAAAATTTGGAATTCAAAATCCCATGAAAGTGAATGTTGAAAACTGAAAATAAATGAATTATATACATTTTTTAAATGAGATCAAACAAGATGATCTCCACACTCTCTCCTATCTATGCTACCATGCTTTTGGATGTGCACTTGAATATTCACATAATTGTACAGAACTTAGGCATCTACATGCATTATTATTATTAATTATTATAACACCATTTATATAGAACTTCAGATTTGCCTAAGTGTACTTTCTTTATCTCATTTGTTTAGTTACCAACAATAGAAATGCATGACTAAGATACTATACCACATTAAACCTTCCTATTTTTGTTTCCATTTTTCCTCCTTTTCTTTTCTTCTTCCCACTTTGATCTTTCTTCTCTTCCCCTTCCCTTTCTCCTAATTCCATCTCCATTTCCCTTCCCTTGAGTAGCTAATTAACATGTAAGTATTGAATGGGAACATCTTCACTTATCCTGATCTATATCCGGATTTATTCCAGATCTCCATTTATTCCTGTGCTCTCCAGTGTTTTTAATAGGAATGGGTGCTGTATTTTGTCAAAAGCCTTTTCTGTATCCAGTGAGATAATCATATGGTTTCTGTTAGTTTTGTTGTTGATCTGATTAATTATGCTGATAGTTTTCCTTATATTGAATCAGCCCTGCATTCCTGGTATAGATCTTACCTGATCAAAGTGTATTATTCTCATGATAAGTGGCTGTAACCTTTTTGCTAATATCTTATTTAAAATTTTTCTGCGTTATCTATTTATAATGATATTCATAGACATAGATATGAAAAAGAATGATATATCTATTCTGATTTTTATATTAATATCAATATTGGTATCAGCATATATAAATCCACACAAAATAAATGTATGTAATATATTTATATGTACTTATTTCTAAGAAAATCACTATGATAAAATGGATAGAGAAGAGACTTTGGAGTTAGAAAGATCTGGATTTAAGTTCCACTTAATGATGGATACTGCTGTGTGATCTTGGGATAATCACTTAACCTCTCATGACTTCCCAAGATTGTAGGTTGTAGAGAAGGTACCTTCCAGAAATTGTAGAGGAGATTTCCTCACCAGAAAGTTATTTACACCAATAAAATCACGGTCCAAATTCTATCACTCTCAAGAAACTCTATGTACAAATTTATAGAGATTTTCATAGTTAGTTATCTTTCAATTTACATAACACATATACACATGCAGTTATACCTTACAAGGCAGTATAATATAGTGAGAAGAGTGACAGCTTTATGTTGGGAAGAACTGGTTCCTCACAATATTGTGGATATTTCAGTACAACTCAAGAACAGGCACAATAAATATGCTGTGCCTGAGTCATGTCAATGCCGCTAACTTGAAATTAACATCAGAGAACTTTTTAAGATTGTTTTTCTTTGCAAAGTCAAATATATGTACAAAACTTTATTCAGAAAGGGTTCTAAGTAACAAAATCACATGAGGACAAAAAGATCTAAATTCAGGGTGTAGGAACACTCCCAGTTCCTGAATCTTTCTAGTCGTCCTGGGGACCATAAGACAGGTGGATTTCAGAAGAAGAAATTGTAGAGATTCCCACCCTAGTTGCTTTTAACAGTCCATTTTTGGGTCAGTATCAGACACTGGAAAGTAGTGTGTATGTGTGCGTGTGTGTGTGTATACATATACCTACATATATGTGTATGTGTATGTATATATGAATATGTGTATATATGGTAAACAATGCAATTACTAGTTCATTTTGGGCAGTAATTATTGAGGGAAATCAGAAAAGGTCTTTTGTAGGAGGGAGTAATTGATATAAACCTTGGAAACACCAAGAGGCGGAGGTCAGGAGAAAACATATTTCATGTATGAGGGACAGATGATGGGAAAGCACAAAAATGGGAGACTGAAGATTTTTAAAAATATTTGCTCTTTTGAATAACTTTGCTTGGAGAGAGTTTCTTATGAATAAAGAATATGCGTAAAAGGAATCATCATTTCAGTCAAGGTGGTGATGCTGATCCTTACACATCCAGCTGTAACTCAATAAGGAAATGAGCTATACTGAGTTACCCACACTTTCTTGCCTAGTGCTGTTTGTAACAAAGGCAACCTTAGTAGGTTTATGAGCTCAGCCTGTAACCACAGTTATGGGTTCACTGTATAAATATGCTTGGAAATCAATCTATGGCTTGAAGGTTATCATTCAGATGAGTTCTTAATGAGTTAAAATAATATTTGTTATATGATTTTCTTTGTTTTCTCAGAAATGCATGATCCCCAAAATGCTTTCCCAATAATTTTTTACCAAATAGCGAATCCTTATCCCAAAATCTTGTCTTTATACTTGTCAAACACAAGATTACTAAAATCATTTGCTGCTGTATTTTGTATGTATACTCTGTTCTACTCATCTACCTTTCTCTTTCTTAGCTAGTACCAGATAATTTTGATAATTGCTACTTCATATATAGTTTAAGATCTGGGACTGCTGAACTGCTTTCCTTTATTTTTTAAAAAATTCCTTTGATGTTATTGACCTTTCGTTCTTCCAAAAGAATTTTGTTATTATTTTTTCTAACTTAACAAAATATTTTTGGTAATTTAATTGGGATGGCATTGATTAAATAGATTGGTTTAGGTAAAATTGACATTTTTATTCTTTTAGAATATCATGTCCCCTACTGACTGTTCTTTCATGGAGATAGTAGTTGAATTTTGTGTGATCCTGACTGTGGTTCCTAAGAATGTGAACACTTTTCTTTCTGTTTGTTTTCTATATTTTTTCTTTGGCTGGATTTTGGCCACCATAATCATGACAGTTTTCATTTTTTGTTTTCGTTCAGGCATCAATTAATAGATTCTATTTTTACTTCTCCCATGTTTTCTTTTATGATTTCTTGAAATATTATATCTAAACATTTCATTTGCTCATGACTTTCAGATGGTCCAGAGATTATTGTTATCTCTCCTTAATCTGTTTTCCAGGTCAATTATTTTTGCTGTGAGATACCTTATATTTATTTTATCTAAAATGTTTATTAAAAACCTACCATATGCCAGGTTCTGTGAAAGGTACTCAAGATACAAGTTTAAAGAGGAAAACTATCTCTACTCATGATGAATTACTATGCTTACTCTGTTCATTTGCTTCTAGAACTTATATTACTAAATTGTGTCAATGAACAACTTACTTAAGTTTAGAGATGACTGCTCTGCTACATTTTCCTTTCCTGTTAATTTCCATAGTTTCTACCCAAGATGAAGTATCACTTTAATTCATTTGATTTTAATTCAAGCAGAATCAATTGAGTTCAAACGAGTTCGACTTTCAAATGTTTCAAAAACCATTTACTGAAGTCACCTGATCATACAATCATAAAGAGATAGCAGTAGAGCTGAAATAATTTACTGGTATCCATCAAATATTAAATGCCCCAAAGGGAGAACATGGAAATATTGCCCCACATCAAGTCACTTTGGGAGCACTGAACAAAGAGAACATATACATACATACATACATATGTACATACATATATATGCATATACATATTTATATGAAAAAGATGAAGGAAAATATATGTTATTAATCATAATTTTGAATGTCAATTGAATGAACTCATAAAATGGATGGATATAGCTTATTGTATTAGAAACAAGAATCTAATAATATTCTGTTTTAAAGAAATACACTTAAACACATAAAGATACATACAAAGTTAAAAAAAATTAAGGAGCTAAAGTAGAGTGTATTTTGCTTCAACTAAAGTAAAAAAAAATTTTTTAAACATCATGATCTTAGGCAAAGCAATAGTACACACACAAAAAAGATTTAATAAAAAGAGATTCAACATGGAAGCTACATTTTGCTGAAAGACACCAAGTGGAATATCACCTAAATTTCTAAAGGAAAAATTAAATGAGTTAAAGCGAGGAAAAGACAGTAAAAGTATAGCAATGAGGGGCCTCAGTTTACCAGTCTCAAACTTAGGTGACTTTATATAAATCATCAACATATCTGAATATTACCCATAAAACCCAGAAGGAAGAGATAGAGAAATTTCATTCAAAATAACCATAGGTAATATAAAACACCTGACAGTCCACCTGCTAAGGTGGGCTATATGAACAATACTACAAAACTCTCTTCATACAAATAAACAGGTCTAAATAAGAAAGGTTAATTGTTCATGAGTAGGCCACACCAAAATAATTACATGAAAATACTACCTAAATTAATTTATTTATTCAGTGACATACCAATTAAACTACCAAACACTTATTTTAGAGAGCTGTAAAAAAATTAATAACAAAATTCATCTAAAGGAATAAAAGGTCAAGAATATCAAGAAAATTCAGGAAAAATGGTAAGGAAAGGAGGCAGCTAGCAGTACAAGATCGCAGATTATAATTACCAAAAGTATGTGGCTCTAGGTAAGAAACAGAGAGGTTGATTCATGGAACAGATTAAGTGTTGGGGGTGTAAGCTCAGTTCCATGTGGACAGTCTTGGGTGGGTAAAGGTGAGGACTTCTAAACCTTAGAGTTCTCTTGAGGGCCCCCAGGGAACAGCAGGGAATTAAGGTGTGAGACCGAGCTATCTCGTGCATTTCCACCTCTTCCCGTGAGAAAAGTGCTGGGAGAGAGCATCCCCGCCCTCGAGATTGGCCCAGATCTGAGCACACCTATTGTTATCTAACAGGCACGGTATTCAGGTGCAAACTATGTGGCAGGAGAGCTTAAGTAGGGTCAGGAAAGCCTGAAGGCGCTCTTAGCGCTGAGGGGCCCTTAGAGGAGAGAAGGCCCCTCTTCCTTCTCTCCTCTCTTCGCTCTTCCCTCTCCCCTCTCTCCCTCTCTCCCCCTCTTCCATTCTCCCATTCTCCCACTTCCAATCTCTTACTGTAAGATCTTTGCCTCCTTGGGAGATTTCTCTCTCTCCTAAGGAAGAGTTCCCCCTGCACATGTAACCAAGACCCTGAATAAAGCCTAACCCTTGTTCGACTCTGGAAAGTCTCTTCTCTCATGCGTTTATCTGGTTTGGCCAGCCGAAGACCTGCAATAGGTAAGGTAAGACTCGGGTAGCCCTCAGGCCTCTAGGCCTGGCAATTAAGTATGCAATCTACAGAAAGGAATAAGCACAGGAACCTGATATTTGGGGCAGCTAGGTGGCTCAGTGGATAAAGCATCAGGCCTGGAGTCAGGAAGACTCACTTTCCTGAGTTCAAATCTGTCCTCAGACTCTTACTAGCTATGTGAACTTGGGAAGGCCACTTAATCCTGTTTGCCTCAGTTTCTTCATCAGTAAAATGAGCTGGAGAAGAAAATGGTAGCTAAATAGCATAGTGGATGGCCCTGGAGTTAAAAGGATCTGAGTTTAAATTCAACTTCAGATACTTACTAGTCGTTTGACCCTGGGGCAAGTCATTTAATCCTGTTTGTCTCCATTTCCTCTTATAAATCTTGTAAAATGAGCTAGAGAAGAAAATGGCAAACCACTCCAGTACCTTTGCCAACAAAATCCCAAATGGGGTCATGAAGAGTCAAGCATAACTGAAAAATAACCCAACAGCAACCTAATAATGTTTGATAAACTCACAGATCCCATCTGTTGGGGGTAAGAATTTACTATTTGACCCCCCCAAACAAAATGTTGGGAACACTTCAAAGCAATTTAGCATAACTTAGATATAGATCAACATCTCACAACATGTACCTGGATAAGCTCCAATAGGTACATGACTTAGAGTTACTTCATAAACAAATTAGAGAAGCAAGGATAAGCTTGCCTGCCAGATTTACAGATAGGGTAGAGTTCAAGAAGGGCAGCTAGATTGTGCAATGAATACAGCACTGGGCTTGGAATTAGAAAGATTCATCTTCATGAGTTCAAATCTGGCCTCAGACACTTACTAGCTGTATGTTCCTGTGCAAGTCATTTAACCATGTTTCCCTTAGTTTCTCATCTGTAAAATTAGCAGGGAAAGGCAAACTGCTTCAGTAGCTTCACCAAGAAAGCCTCAAAATGTAATTTTAAAAAATGACTGAACAACAACAGAGTTCAAGACCAAACAAGAGATATGAGGAATAACAGAAGATAAATCAGATAATTTTCATTGCACAAGTTGAAAAGACTTTACAAAAATAAAACCAATGCACCTAAAATTAGAAGAGAAAGAGGTAAGTGGGGGAAATATTTGCAGAAAATTTCTTCTATAAGGGTCTTATGTCTAAGATTTGTGGGGAAATTATTCAAATTTTTAAGGATAAGAGCTAGTCACCAATTATTAAACAGTCAAAGGATATGACTAGGCATTATTCAGAGAAATAAACCCAACCTATCAGTTGACATATAAAAATGCTCATAATTACTAATAATGAGAGAAATGCAAAGTAAAATAACTCCAAGAACTATCTCAAACCCATCAAATGTGCAAAGTTGACAAAAATGAAAAATTTCACGTTCTAGAGGAACTGCGGGAAAATAAGTACATCAGTGAACTGTAGACAGAGGTATAAAATAGTCAAGCCATTCTGGAAAGCAATTTCAAACTATGTTCAAAAAAACTATTAAACTGTAAATACCCTTGGACCCTTATTTTGGCTACTCTGTCTATACTCCAAAGAGATTTTTTTTTAAAAAAAAAGAGGAAAATCTCCAAAATATACACAAATATTTATGGCAGCTCTTTGGGGGGTAGCAAAGAAGAGGAAACTAAGAGATGCTGATCTATTCTGGAAGGGCTGCACAAGTTATGACATATGAATGTCATGGAATACTATTATATTTGAGAAATTTTAAAGAAGATAGCTTCATAGAAATCGGGAAAGACTTGTATGAACTAATTCAGAGTATGAGAAACATAATTAGAAAAAAATTTATTCAACATCATTATGAAGACAATTTCAAAAGACTTGGGAATTCTGATCAACAAAATGACCAAACTCAATTTCAAAGGACTCATGACCAAATATGGTACTCACTTCCTAATAAATAGATAAAGGACTTAAAGTGCAGGTTGAAATATATATGTCTTTAAATGGCCAATGTATGTTTAATGTGGAAATATGCTTAATATGATTGTACATGTAGAGCCTGTATCAAATTTCATTCTGTCTTGGGGAGCGGGGGGGAAGGAAGAAAGGGAGAAAAATTTGGAACTCAAAATCTTATAAAAGTGAATATTGAAAACTATCCTTGCATGTAATTGGGGAAAATATAATACTATTAAATGGGAGGACGAAATAAGGTGTTTACAAGAAAGAAATTAATGGCCAATCCTTAGGGTGTTAGTAAAACTATACAGGAAAATTTAGTAGTAAGGCACTAGGAACCACCCAAATCTGAGTTATTCTTTAACATCTCTACCCCATTTGGATCGCTCAGTGGAAGCGATAAATGGCAGATCATGGAGGGAAGAGGGTGCCACTCTCTGGTTCTTTCTCATTCCATCCCCTTTATTCACAAAGAGCTCCCTCATAACTTCCCTTCTTCATCTCATTTTATTCAGATAGCTTGCCCTCTTGCCTTCTCCTTTACCCTTATCTCACATGTAGAGGTAGCACTCACAAGTTTCATCTTATCCCATCTCTTCCAGTAATTTGGTCTCTATGTCATTCCTACTATCTCACTAGCATTCAATTTCTTCTTGACTACTGGCTGCTTAAGTATAGTCTATAAAAACACCTATGTCTCTCCAAGCTTTGAAAAAACTTCACTTGATCTGTCCATCACCACTATCATCCTATGTTTTTTCTCCCTTTCTTAGCTACAATTTTGAGAAAGCCATTTACAACTGATGCCTCTACTTCCTTTCTTCTCATTCTCTTCTTAACTCTCTGCAGTCTGGCTCTTGATCTTGCAAGGTAAACAACAAAGTAAATAATGTTTTTTGACCAAATAACTGACTAAGCAAATAAAAAGACATGTCTGTAGGCTTAACTCCATGAACCAATAAAATATTGGGAAAAGCTCCTATACTTTGTATGGGGAAAACTAGCTTAATATACATTTTAGAGTCTTAAGGGATTCCAGACCAGGCTACTATGCAGCATTTTAGTAGATATTGTTTTCATCAAAACTGGGTTGAGAGAGTAAAGAGAATTGGCCCTTGAAAGTGCAGAAATTACCTACAAAAATATTTATAGCAGCTCATTTTGTTTTTTGGATTTTTTTTTTAATTTAAGTTTTCAACAGTCATTTCCATAAAATTTTGAGTTCCAAATTTTCTCTCCCTTTCTCCCCTCCCCCCCAAAAAAGTCTTGCATTCTGATTGTCCCTTCCACCAATCTGCCCTCCCTACTAACACCCCTCCCTTCCCTTATCCCCATCTTCTCTCTTGTCCTGTAGGACAAGATAAATTTCTATACCCCATTACCCGTATTTCTTATTTGCTAGTCATATACATAAACAGCTCTCAATATTTGTTCCTAAAACTTTGAATTCCAACTTCTCTTCCTTCCTCCCTCCCCACCCATCCCCACTGAGAAGGCAAGCAATTCACTACAGCCTATGTATGTGTAATTTTGCAAATGACTTCCATAATAGTCATGCTGTGTAAGACTAACTATATTTCCCTCTATTCTATCCTGCCGCCCATTTTTTCTATTCTTTCTTTTCACTTTGTCCCTCCCCAAGACTGTTTACTTCTAATTGTTCCCTCCTCCCACATGTCCTCCCTTTCATCATCCCCCCTACCCTGCTTATCCACTTCTCCCCTACTTTTCTGAAGTGTAACATAGATTTTCATACCAAATTGGATGTGCATGTTATTCCTTCCTTGAGCCAAATGTGATGAGAGTAAACTTCACTTTTTCTCTCTCTCCTCCCCTCTTTTCCCTTCCACTGGGAAAGTTTTTTCTTGCCTCTTCTATGAGAGATAATTTGCCCCATTCCATTTGTGCCTTTCTCCTCCCAGCATATTCCTCTGTCACCCCTTAATTATATGTTTTTAGATGTGATTCCTTCCTATTCAACTCACCCTGTGCTCTCTGTCTCTGTCTCTGTCTCTCTGTCTCTGTCTTTCTCTCTCTGTCTTCTCTCTCTCTCTCTCTCTCTCTCTCTCTCTCTCTCTCTCTCTCTCTCTCTCTCTCTCTCTCTCTCTCTCTCTCTCTCTCGCTTTCTCTCTCTCTCTCTCCCTCTCCATACATACATTACATATATATGTATATATATATGTAATGTATGTATGTATGTATGTATGTGTGTGTGTATGTGCAATCCCTCCAACTACCCAGATACTGAGAAAAGTTTCAAGAGTTACAAATATTATCTTTCCATGTAGGAATGTAAACAGTTTAGCTTTAATAAGTCCCTTGTGATTTCTCTTTGCTGTTCACCTTTTCATGCTTCTCTTGATTCTTGTGTTTAAAATTGAAATTTTCTTTCCAGCTCTGGTCTTTTCATCAAGAATGCTGGAAAGTCCTCTATTTCACTGAATGACCATTGTTCCCCTGAAATATTATGCTCAGTTTTGCTAGGTAGGTGATTCTTGGTTTTAATCTCAGATCCTTTGACTTCCGGAATACCTTATTACAAGCCCTTCAATCCCTTAATGTAGAAGCTTCTGGATCTTGTGCTATCCTGATTGCATTTCCACAGTACTTGAATTGTTTCTTTCTAGCAACTTGCAATATTTTCTCCTTCACCTGGGAATTCTGGAATTTGAATACAATGCTCCTAGGAGTTTCTCTTTTCAGATCTCTTTCAAGAGGTGCTGCCTGCTGCTCCTGCCACCACTGCCACCACCACCACTGCAGCTTGGGGCCAGGAGTAGGGGAGGACCCTGATCCTTTGTCTCAGAAATGGAAAAGCCCTCTCACTGACCTTTGAAGCTGCCTCTGGCATTTGTTGGTTGGGGGTCTGGGAACTTCTGCTGCTGCTGCTGGGGATTGTGCCCCAGAGGCCTGCTCCAGCCCTCCTCCTGCCAGTGCCACCTGGCCAAGGTGGGGCTGTGGTCTGCTCTGTATCCAGTGTGACAGATTTTTCCTGTCAGCCTTCCAGGTCACCCTCAGCTGGAAATCTCCTCCACTTAGTTCTGTGGCTTCTGCTGCTCTAGATTATTGAGAGTCTTTTTTTTTACAGGTATTTCATGGGCTGTAAGGGAAGAGCTAGAGTATATGTGTCTTTCTACTTTGTCATTTTGGTCCTGCCGCCATGTCTCAGCTCATTTTGTAATGGTAAAGAATTGGAAATGAGGGGCATTTCAAATGGGAAAGACTGGACAAGTTGTGTCATATAATTGCAATGGATTACTATTGTGCAATAAGAAAGGATGAGCAGGATGGTTTCAGAAAACCTTGGGAGGTCTCATATGAACTGATGCAAATTGAAGTGAGCAGAACCAGAATTACATTGTACATCGTAACAGCACAGTAACAGTTATCAATTGTGAAAGATTTAGCTACTCTGATCAAGATAATAATCAAAGACAATTCCAAAGGACCCGTGATGAAACATGCTATCCCCCTCCAAAGAAATAACTATGAACAGCAAATGCAGGTGGAAGTATACTTTTTTCAGTTTCATTAGTTTTCTCTCTGTGTGTATATTTTCTTTTGCAACAGATACAATACTGATATATGTTTTGCATGACTTCATATATATAATGGAAATATTGTAATAACCACAGTGTGCAAGGAATTTTTCTGGTAGACATAACACTTCATTGCAATGCAAGAACCTAAAAAATTTCCAGTGGCCTCTTGAGGCAAAATGCCTTCCACATTCAGAGAAAGAACTATGGGATTGGATCACATATAGAAGAAGATCATTTTCTTTTTTATTATGCTTTGTTTTATTTTGTAGTTTCTCCCATTCATTTTCTTCTATGCAACATGTATTTGATAGGAATGTACATATAGAACCTATATAAGATTTCACGCCATCTCAGGGAGGGAAATCAGAGAGAGGGGGAAGGAAAGGGAGGGATGGGAAAAAATCTCAGACATATGGAAGTTATTGCTGAACACTGAAAACAAATAAAATAATTTAATTTTTTTTAAAAAAAAGTAAATATCCAACGTGAGAATTTGTCTTTCTTGAGCATACATGTTTGTAATGGGGATTTTGTTTTTCTTAATTTGTCAAAAGGGATTGGTAGGAGGAAAAGAAGTCAGACCTTTATTAGAAAATAAAGTAAAAATTGTTTTTGAAAAAACTGTACCTTTTGTCACTTCTTACAGCACAATAATACTACATTTATTTTTATGGATAGGCCATTCCTTACCTGTCAATTCTCTGACACACACACAAAAAAGCTGATGTATGTATGTGTATGTATGTGTGCATATATTTCCTTTTTATTTTATCTATTTGGAGTATAGATCTAGTAGTGATATTTCCGGACCAAAGTGTGTAGAAATTTAGGGACTTTTTGGCCATACTTTCAAACTGTTTTCCAGAATGGCTGGACCAATTCACAGTTTTGTTAACAATATATTAGTGTCTCTGCTTTTCAATTTTCCTTTTGGTCATTTTTGCCAATCTAATGGATGCACCTCAGAGTTTCTTGAATTTGTGTTTCTCTTATTGCTAGTGAGTTGAAATTTTTTCATATAAGCATTGACAGCCTATATTTCTTCCTGTGAAAACTAAATATTCTTTGACTATATTGGGAAATGATTCTTATTCTTAAATATTTGAACCATTTCCCACTATAGTCAAAGAATAGGTGGTATATAATAGGAATTATTATGACATACTGTTTTTATCAAAGAAACTTATAGCATAGATTTTCCTGAAACATCTATTTCCTTTCTAATTTTAGATTCACTAGTGGTATTTGGGAAATTTTTTTAAAAAATTTAAATGGTCAAAATCATCTGATTTTTTTTGTGCTACTTTCTTTCCCTTGAGTAGTCATAATCTTTCCCTGTCCGTAGATTGAAAGGGTAACTTTTTTCTTCCTCCTCAGTTTATGATGTAATGTTTTGTATCTAAATCATCAATTCATCTGATATGATGGTATAGGGTGTGAGATGTTTTTATGTATCTAATATCTGTACTCCCAATAGTTTTTGTTCAATAATGAGTCCTTGTCCCAATAGAGAGCATCTTTGAGTTTATCAAATGCTAAGTTCCTGCATTCATCTTATAGAAATGAGAATATAGGTATGGGTTAGAGTTAGTATTGTCTTCTCTGTAAGCTTTTTTTTTTTTTAGAAACAATCAGTATTTCACACCAATAAGATGAAAAATTCCTTGATTTATTGAAGTATGAGAGAGGTCTACTGTACCTGATGGTAACTGACTTGATTGGCATTGCTGTATTTTGTATTCTGAAGTTCACAGATAGACCCAGTGTTCATCCCAGAGCATACTTGGTCAACACGAGAAGGAAGGTTAATCAATGCCAGTCCAGGGAATTGGAAGTGGCAGAAACTGTAGCTTTTTATCTTAGTTCATTTTCTCTAATGTCAACTGACTTAAGTCAATTCAGCCTATAAATTATCTTAACTCCCTTTCTGAGAAGTTCCTCCAGATTTGTCCAATATCTGGATTAAAGAAATGTTCAGGAACTATATTTTTCTATCACCTTAAAGAACATTTCAAACACCATGATTTACATGCCAGGAAAACATTGCTTGGAAGTCTTAGCTCTCTCTTTCATTCCAAAGGAGGGAATGACAAGGAATAGCCTGGAAGTATAAGGAAGTTTTGGACTTCTCTGACAACCTCAGAATTCTCAGAGGAAACCAACAAAAATAATATGGAACCTTCAAGAGAAGGAATACTTCCTTTGAGAAGGTCAAACAAGGTAATGGAAGGTACAAAGTGCTTAGTAAAGCATGCCCCAAGCTGTTGTCTTTGGATCCTGCTGTGGCTCTTGGAGCAAACAGGAATGGGGAAGTTCTCATTGCTCCATCAGGTCTATCACTTGTTCCAAATCACCAATCAAGGGAAAGGACAGGGAAATAGTGATTCTTTGAAAATTCTTTATTAAGTGTTCTTCTGTATCAGGAATTTAGTTATAACCTGAATCAAATTAGGCTTAACTATCTACCCATTTACAGGTTCATGTTAGAGATAGCCATTTAGATTAAAAATATATATAAAGAAATCATAGCAAACTTTTATTTACTGTCTACTCTGTGCAGAGCACTTTGTTAGGTACTGAGGGAAAGACAAAATTTTAAAAGTTATTATTTGAGCCAAGGTAGTGAGTTAGAAGCAACCCAGTTGAGTTCTTACAACATTCCCCTCCAAACAACTTTAAAATGATGCCTCAAATCAAATTTTGGAGTGTCAGAACCAACAAAAAGTCAGGATGAGACTTTTTCTGGCCTAAGAAAAAATAGGAAGTTGTCAGGAGAAGTTTGTGAGACTGGTGTGGAGGCCTGTCCAGAGCCCACATATTCAGTAGCAACAACAGTGCCTGCAGCAACTGATTCAAGAGTATTTAGCCCAGAGATAGTAAGGGGATCAACTGGTCAAGAAATGAAAATGATTCAAGAAAATTTTGAAAAAAGAACAGTTTGGTAGAAGAGAAAGAGATGATAAGGGACAATTTACTAGCACTGGGTACAGCTGGCACTGCTTGACAACTCTATTGCTCATATGCAATTCTGGGTCAGTTTCAGGTCAGAAAGGAGCACTGCTGGTCACTCACAAGTTAGTAAAGAACTTGGCCACAGTTTCAAGACAAACTAGCCCTTGTGAGAGCAGGGGACTTGGGGCCTTTTCTGGGTAAAGGTCAGAGTGCAGAGAAGTAGAGCAATAATCATGGCTTTCCCCACAACACACCACCTTGGAAGCATTGAAAACTTGCAGAACCCCAGAACTAGCTCTGAAAAGAGCAGCACAAAAAAAAGCCTGAAATTTGGGATAGTGCTTCCCCACCCCTAGGTGAACAGAACTCAACTTTAACATAAAGTTCAAAGTCAAGAAATGGGTTGGAGAAATTAGCAAACAAACTAAAAGAATCTGAACATAAAAAGCTATGACAGTGGAAAGGAAGATCAAGATATGAACTCAGAACACAACAGTATGAAAACAGCTACAAAGTCTCAAATAAAAATGTTAATTACACCTAAGCCCAACAAGTTTTCCTAGAAGAGTTAAAAAAGGAGAGAGATGAGTAGTAGAGGAAAAATTTCGAAAAGAAATGAAAATGATGCAAGAAAGCTATGAAGAGAAAAGCATGGTAGCAGAGAAACAAAAAATTACTGAAGAAAATAACAACTTAAAAAAAAAGGAATGGTCTAATGGTAAAACAGGCACAAAATCTCACTAAAGAAAATAATTCCTTAAAAATTATAATTAGGCAAGTAGAAGCTAACAATACAGTGACACATTAAGAAACAATAAAACAGAATCAAAACAAATGAAAAATGGAAGAAAATACCAAATATCTCATCAGAAAAACAACTGACATAGAAAATAAATAAAGGAGAGATTATTTAAGAATTATTTGACTACCTGAAAGCCATGACCAAAGAAAAAGCCTATCATATTTCAAGAAATTATCGGGGGAAACTGTCCCAATATCTTAGATACAGAACATAAAATAGAAATTGAAAGAATTCAATCACCTCCTGAAAGATATCCCAAAATAAAAATTCCCAAGAATATCTTAGCCAGATCCCAGAGCTCTCTGGTCAAAAGGAAAATACTTTGAGCAACCAGAAAGAAATCATTCAAATACCATGGAGCCACAGTCAGAACCAAGCAAGATTTAGCAGGTGGAACATGAAAGGAGCACAAAGCTTGGAATATGATGTTCTGAAAGACAAAGGAGCTAGGATTACAACCAAGAATAAACTACCCAGCAAAACAGTATAATCCATCTATCAGAAAAAATAATATTTAATTAAATAAAGGATTTTCAAGCATTCCTGATTAAAAAAACAGAGCTCAATCAAAACTTTGACATTCAAACACAAGACTCAAGAGAAGCACAAAAAGATAAAAATGAAAGAGTATTCATAAAAGCATCAGCAAACTTAAACTGTTACACTCCTATATGGCAAGACAATACATATAAGCCCTAAGAATTTTATCACTGTTACGGCAGTTAAAAGGAGTTTGCAAGGACAGAAAATATGGATGTGTCAATAATGTTAGAATGAAGAGACGAGAGGCAAGATGGTGGAGCAAAAGCAGGGACTTGCTTGAACTCTCCCCAAAACTTCTCCAAATACTTGTAAAAAAAAAAGACTCTAATTCTAGAACAGCAGAACCCACAAAATGACAGAGTGAAACAAATTTCTAGCCCAACGGCAACCTGGAAGTTTGAGAGGAAAACCAGTCTGAGAGTCAGTAAGAAATGTGCCTGGGCCCCAGCAAACCTGGAATAGGCCTCAGGTGACTGAATCATTGACAGATGTGGTGGTTTGCAGGCTTCTTAACCCACAAATGCCAAAGACAATTTAGAAGGTTGGTAGGAAAGATCAGTCAGATCTGGGTGAGAGAGCAGTTTGGTCTGACCCCAGCCCTGGAGTTCCAGTGGCTGTAACAGCTGCTTCTAGAACTCTCTGACCACAGATTGTGGAGGGATTGCAGGGATTACTGTGCTGGTGCTGAGGCAGGATTCTCTTCCTTTGCTTATGATTGAATCTGGACCACAGTCTTGGATGGCAGTCCTGAGGTGAGGAGGAATACTGGCATGGTGAACTTGTAATGGCAGAGGGGAAAGAATCTTCCTCACAGTTCCAAGGTAGGAAAGAGTGCTTATGATCACTCACAGAGCAGAGCATAGGTAAGGTGAGGAACAAACACCTCTTCTTTGATCACACCACCTTGGAAGAACTGAAAATTTACAGGTCCCATGAAGTATCACTGAAAACAGCTGTACTAAACCCCTGAAACTTGGGAAAGTACACCCTTCACACTGGAAGCAGAGTCTTACCTTAACAAAGGGTTTAAAAAGTCAAGCCATTTACTGGGAAAATGGGAAAACAGTGAGAAAAACTCAGACTGTAGATTCTTACTTTGGTAACAAGGAAGATAAAAACATTCAACTATAAAAAGACAACAAAGTCAAAGCTCCTACATCCAAAGCTTCCAAGAAAAATGTGAATTGTTGCAGGCCATGAAAAAGCTCAAAAAGGCTTCTGAAAATCAAGTAAGAGAAATAGAGGAAAAATTGGGAATGGAAATGAGAATGAGGCAAGAAAATTATGAAAAACGAGTCAACTATTTGCCAAAAGAGACCCAAAAAATACTGAAGAAAATAATACCGTATAAAAAGACTAAACTAAATGACAAAAGAGGTTCAAAAAGTCAAAAAGGGGAAGAATGTCTTAGAAAGTAGAATTGACCAAAGGAAAAGGAGATCCAATCTCCTTGTTGAAGAAAACAATCCCTTAAAAATTAGAATGGAGCAAATGGAAGCTAATGACTCTATGAGAAAAAAAGAAATTATAAAAAACCAAAGAATGAAAAAATCAAAGACAATGTGAAATATCTCTCTAGGAAAAAAACTTACCTAGCAAATAGATCCAGAAGAGATAGCTTTAAAATTATTGGACTATCTGGAAGCCATGATCAAAAAAAGGGCCTAGATATCATCTTTCAATAAATTATCAAGGAAAACTATCCTGGTATTCTAGAACCGGAGAGTAAAACAGAAATGGAGAGATTACTGATCACCTCCTGAAACAGATCTCAAAAGGAAAACTCCTAGGAATATCATAGCAAAATTTCAGAGTTCCCAGGTTAAGGAGAAAATATTGTAAGCAGCCGGAAAGAAATAATTCAAGTATTGTGGAACTACAATCAGGATAACACAAGATTTAGCAGCTTTTACATTAAAAGACTGTATGACTTGAAATATGATATTCCAGAGGTCAAAGGAGCTAAGATTAAAACCAAGAATCACCTACCCAGCAAAACTGAGTATAATCCTTCAGGAAGAAAAATGGATCTTCAATGAAATAGAGGACTTTCAATCATCTTGATGAAAAAAGCAGAACTGAATAGAAAATTTGACATTCAAATACAAGACTCAAGAGAAGCATGAAAAAAAGGGGAAATCATAAGGGACTTACTAAAGTTGAACTGTTTGCATTCCAATGTGGAAAGATGATATTTGTAACTCATGAGACCTTTCTCAGTATTATGGTGATTGGAGGAAAGATGATACATAGGTAGATACACAGACAAATAGACAGACAGACAGACAGACAGGTAGATAGATAGATAGATAGATAGATAGATAGATAGATAGATAGATAGATAGATAGATAGATAGATAGATAGATAGATAGATAGATAGATAGATAGATAGATGGATGGATGGATGGATGGATGGATGGATGGATGGATGGATGGATGGATGGATGGATACATAGATAGAGATATAGAGAGCCCGGGGTGAGGTGAATATGAAAGGATGATGTCTACAAAATAAAATTAAGGGGTGAGGGAAGAATTTATGTTAGAAGGAGAAAGGGAGAGGTAGAATGGGGTAAATTATCTCTCACATAAAAGAGACAAGAAAAAGCTTTTACAGTGGAGGGGAAAAGAGAAGAGGTAAGAGGGAAGGAGTGAACCTTACTCTTTCAGATTTGCCTTAAGAAAGCAATAACATGGTAGAAAGACACACATACGCTAGCTCCAAACCCACAGCCCATAAAATATCTGTAAAAAAGAACTCCCAACAAATTCTGGAGCAGCAGAAGCCACAGAACAATGGAGAGGATGAGATTTCTGTTCCAGAGAACATGAAAACCTCTCGCAAAAGGTCCTTCATGCTGCGGACCCGGAGCCCAGCCTTGCCTTGGCCATGCAGCACTGAGAGGAGCGGATCCGAGCAGGCTTCAGGGACAGAATCTCCAGTGGCCACGTGGGTCCATCCATCCACAGGTGACAAGGGTCGGTGAGAGGGTCTCTTTGGCGGATCAAGAGGGGAGTGGGGTGCCCCAATAACTCAGGCTCCCTCGGGAGGCAGCAGCAGAGGAGGGAGCAGACCAGGGCTCCCCAAGCAGGCAGGAGCCCAGATCCATTGTTGAAGGTCTCTGCATAAACCCCCTGAGGGAACTGAGCCCAGAGTGCCAGCCCTGCCCCCCCCCCCGAGCACCTAAACTTAATCTCACACTAAATAGCAGCCCTGCCCCTGCCAAAAGCCCTGAGGCTGGGAAGCAGCATTTGAATCTCAGACCCCAAGTGCTGGCTGGGAGGATCCAGAGGCGAACTGGGTGTGAAGAGAATATTCAGAAGTCAAGTCACTGGCTGGGAAAATGCCCAGAAAAGGGAAAAAAAATAAGACTATAGAAGGCTACTTTCTTGGTGAACAGGTATTTCCTCCCTTCCTTTCTGATGAGGAAGAACAATGCTTACCATCAGGGAAAGACACAGAAGTCAAGGCTTCTGTATCCCAGCCCACCCAATGGGCTCAGGCCATGGAAGAGCTCAAAAAGGATTTTGAAAATCAAGTTAGAGAGGTGGAGGAAAAACTGGGAAGAGAAATGAAAGACATGCAAGCAAAGCATGAAAAACAATTAAACACCCTGCTAAAGGAGACCCAAAAATGTTGAAGAAAATAACACCCTGAAAAATAGGCTAACTCAATTGGCAAAAGAGGTTCAAAAAGGCAATGAGGAGAAGAATGCCTTCAAAAGCAGAATTAGTCAAATGGAAAAGGAGATTCAAAAGCTCACTGGAGAAAATAGTTCTTTCAAAATAAGAATGGAACAGATGAGGGCTAATGACTTTATGAGAAACCAAGAAATCACAAAACAAAACCAAAAGAATGAAAAAATGAAAGATTATGTGAAATATCTCATTGGAAAAACAACTGACCTGGAAAATAGATACAGGAGAGACAATTTTAAAATGATGGGCCTACCTGAAAGCCATGATCAAAAAAAGAGCCTGGACATCATCTTTCATGAAATTATCAAGGAAAACTGCCCTGAGATTCTAGAACCAGAGGGCAAAATAAGTATTCAGGGAATCCACACATCACAGCCTGAAAGAGATCCAAAAAGAGAAACTCCTAGGAACATTGTGGCCAAATTCCAGAGTTCCCAGGTCAAGGAGAAAATATTGCAAGCAGCTACAAAGAAACAATTCAAGTATTGTGGAAAGACAATTAGGATAACACAAGATCTAGCAGCTTCTACATTAAGGGATCAAACGACATGGAATAGGATATTCCAGAAGTCAAAGGAACTAGGACTAAAACCAAGAATCACCTACCCGGCAAAACTGAGTATAATACTTCAGGGGAACAATTGGTCTTTCAATGAAATAGAGGACTTTCCAGCATTCTTGATGAAAAGACCAGAGCTGAAAAGAAAATTTGACTTTCAAATACAAGAATGAAGAGAAGCATGAAAGGATAAACAGCAAAGAGAAGTCATAAGAGACTTACAAAAGATGAACTGTTTACATTCCTACATGGAAAGACAATATTTGTAACTCTTGAAACTATTCAGCATCTGGGCACTGGGTGGGATTACACACACACACATGCACACGCACACGCACACACACATAGAGACAGAGTGCACAGAGTGAATTGAAGAGGATGGGATCATATCTTTAAAAAAAATGAAATCAAGCAGAGAGAGAGAAATATATGGGAGGAAAAAGGGAGAAATGGAATGGGGCAAATTATCTCTCATAAAAGAGGCAAGCAAAAGACTTATTAGAGGAGGGATAAAGAGGGGAGGTGAGAGAAAAACATGAAGTTTACTCTCATCACATTCCACTAAAGGAAAGAATAAAATGCACACTCATTTTGGTATGAAAACCTATCTTACAATACAAGAAAGTGAGGGAGAAGGGAATAAGCGGGAGGGGGGGGATGATGGAAGGGAGGGCATGGGGAGGAGGGAGCAATTTGAGGTCGACACTCATGGGGAGGGACAGGATCAAAAGAGAAAATAGAAGTAATGGGGAACAGGATAGGATGGAGGGAAATGTAGTTAGTCTTTCACAACATGAATACTATGAAAGTGTTTTGCATGACTACACATGTATAACCTATATCAAATTGCTTTCCTTCTCCATAATGGTGGTTGGAGAGGAAGGAAGGGAGAGAATTTGGACCTCAAAGTTTTAAAAATGAATGTTGAAAACTGTTTTCACGTGCAACTAGGAGATAAGATATACAGACAATGGAATATAGAAATCTATCTTGCCCTATAGTAAAATAGAAGGGAAGGGAATAAGAGAAAGGTGGTGATGGAAGAGAGGGCAAATTTGGGGAAGAGGTAACTTGAATGCATGCTTTCTTGGTGTGAGGGAAGGGGAGAGATGGTGAGAAAATTTAGAACTCAAAATCTTGTGGAAGTTAAAGTTGAAAACTGAAAATTTATTAATAAAAAATAATGCTATAATAATCTTCAAAAACATGAAAGAATAAGAAAAAGAGATATGCTTGAAGAAGTGGAAGGGAGAAGTAGAATGGGGAAATTTTCTCCTATAAAAGAAGTATACAAGGAAGAGTTTTTATAGTGGAAGGGAAAATGGGGACAAGTGGGCAATGCTTGAATCTTACTCTCATCAAAATTGGTTCAAAGTGGAAAAATTGTATACATACATACATACATACACACACACTCAGTTATGTATAGAAATGTAACTTACCCAATAGGGAAATGGAAGGGGGGAAGTAATATCAAAAGGGAGGGCTGATTGAGGAAGACAGTAATTAGGAGCAAAATAAACTTTTGAGGAGAGATGGGATAAAAAGATAGAGAGAGAGAAGAAACGGAAGAGAATGGGATGAAGAAAGCAAAGTTAGTAATCATAACTACGAATGTGAATAGTTGAGCTCACCCATAAAATGGAAGTGGATAGCAGAATCAATTGGAAGTTCAAATTCAACAATATGATATTTATAAGAGATACACTTGAAAGAGAAAGATACACTGAATTAAAAAAAAAATCTGGAGCAAAATTTTAACATGCTCCAGCTGAACTATAAAAAGGGCAGGGGTAGCAATGATGATCTCATACAAAGCAAAAATAGACCTAATTAAATTAAATATGATCATTCAAAAGGATAATCAGAGAAATTATATTTTGTTACAAGATATCATAAACAATGAAGTAATGTCAAAAAATTTTACAGAAGGTTTCTCTGATAAAGGCCTCATTTCTCAAAACTATACTGCATATAGAACAGGTTCAAATTTATAAAAATAAGAACCATCCCCTAACTGATAAACAGTTAAAGGATATAAACAGGAAGCTTTCAGAAGAAGAAATCAAAGCTGTCTACACTCATATAAAAAATGGTCTAAATTACTGTTGATTAGAAAAACCCAAAATAAAAAAAAACCCAAATAAAATAACCTCACACCTATCAGAAATAACAAATTACAGAAGCAATGATGGAAAAAGAAGTATATTGATGAACTGCAGGTGGAGTAGTAAACTAGTGCAACCATTCTGGAGAACAACTTAGAACTATGCTCAAATGTCTATAAAACTATGCATATCCTTTTACCCAGCAATACCACTACTAGGTCTATATCCCAAAGAGATCAAAGAAAAAGAATCGAAATGTACAAAAAATATTTATAGCAACTCTTTTTATGGTGACAGAGTTAAAAATTAAGGGGATGTTGATCAATTGGAGAATGTCTGAACAAGTTGTGGCCTATGATTGTGACTGAGTAGGACTTTGATGTGGGAAATGATGAGGCGGGTTTTTTCCAAAACACATGGCAAGGCTTATGTGAATTAATGCAAAGTGAAGTGAGAGGAACAGGAAGATCATTGTGCCTAATAACAGCACCATTGTAGCAATGATCAACTGTGAAAATTTGGCTAAGATGAACCTTGAATGATATTAAGTATTCTGAGAGCTGGAGGTGAAGGGGGAGTGCATTCTAGATAAGGATCATAGCCTGCTCTATAGCATGGAAGAAGAAGGTGGAATGACAAGTTCAGGGAACAGTGAATGGGTTAGTTTGGCTGGAATGTAGTGTGTAAGGGAAAGTGACAGGTAATAAATATGGAAAGGTAGAAATCATAGGTTTTATCCATCAAAGACAACTTTCTACTGTATTCAGAATCCTATGTCTCTGAATGATTTTGAATCCTAATTTGGCTTTCCGTGGTCACATATCAGGATGCAGTTAGTTTGTGGGTACCAAAGGAGTGCAAATTCGTCTTGATCAGCCTCAGCCAGTTTTACAATGGAATATAACTCTCTTGTTAAAAATAACACAACAAAGCAAAACATAAATATTTCATTATTTACTACTTTGAGTGACCTGCACCTTTGTCTTCCAGTCTTTTCTTGATTCAGCTCTAAATTAGACATCAAGGAGAATTTGGGACTAGAAGATTCAGAATTGCTCTACCACAGAAAATTGTAACAACATCAAGAATTTGTTACTCATGGTCTGTTTGCTTTTTTTTCCACAGAATTCAAAAATACATCTCAGGCTGCTGTCATTGTCCTGATGATATAACTGTCATGGTATTCTCTCTGAAAGGAGAAATTATTGGTTTAAAACATAGGCCTGAGGGCACTTTGGACAAAAAGACGGGCTGGAGGAAGAGGCAGGGCACCAGATCTGAGTTCCTCATAATTATATCAGTTTAAGAAGGATAGTATATTATACTGAAACAGCATTGGATATCAAGAGGGGTATCTGGATTAGAGTCCTGATTCTGCTCCTGAGGATCTATTCCAACATCACAAGTGACTCAATCTCTCTGGGCCTCCTGTTTCCTGCTATGTAAAATGAGGAAGTTGGACTAGATGACCACTAAGGTCCTTATCAGCTCTAAATCTATGATCAGGGTGGGCACTTGTAACACTCAGAATGCTTCTTCATGCCTTAGTTGCATGGGTTGCTAGAATCAAAGCTACTGCTCAACCACCTGAGTAGCTAAACTTCTGGTAGTGGACTTATCAAAGCTAAGCTGCACTGCTAGGATCTATACCTAGGTTTGCACTCAAAGCCTTTCCAATTTTATAGATGCTTCCATTTCTTGTGACTCTCCAACATAGCTTTTGAGAATCCTGTATCATCCCCAAGCCAATCTGAGGCATCAGAGTAGGACTTTAATGGATAAACTTAAGGATAGTATCTACATAAAAAAGGAGTCATGAACAAGTCCTAGAGGATCTTAGCCCCTCAGTGATTATTATGATATGATAGCACCTGTAATTTTAGCAAATTATTTTTTTTTCTTGGTGATCTCACTAATTGTGCATGATCTACATCATTGTCCTCCCAGCAAGAGCACATAGGGAAGATGATGTAACCACTATTCTTATTTCTTTTCCTCCTTCCACTTGGTTCTATCAGTTCTAAGAGACAAGAGGTATACAACAGAAGAAGATTTACTCTGAATTTCCCCTTAGGAGGAAATGCCCATAGTCCCACTGAAACCACCCTATGTTCTATGTTTCCCCAAAATAAATTGAGGTGTCTACAGCAGGCAGAAGCTTCATTGTTGGGGTAAGTTTTACTAAGGGTTGCTGACAGCCATCATGGAAAGCTGTCTATGTAAAACAATTCCATAAAGGTAACTCTTAAATTATAATATTAGCATAAGCCCTATATGCCACAAAGCCAAAAAAACAAAACAGTGACATTCTAAAACCTTAGCCCTAATCCTTAGCAAAGTTTGCCAGTATATGGGAAGAGATTTCTTGCCCTAGCCAAGAGAGGAGAATATTTCCCACAATCCCTTGGGATCCCCTGAATAAATCTCATGGATTTCTAGCCTTTCATACAATCACTACAGGCTAATCTGGCAAAAGGGGGAAACTGCTTTCCAAGAAAGAGCAGAACACTGCATACTCAGAGAGAACCACGATTTTCAGGAAATTCTTGTGAATGTTGGAACCAGTTCTATTTAGATGAGAGGCTTTCACTTGACAGAGAATCCGGTACCAGACATAAAACTCCCAAACTATCAACCTTTGTAGGTACAAACAGTCATGGGAGAAATTGAGCACAGTTTGAGAAAGCACCATTAACCTCAATGTTTTGTAGGACAGATTCTGTGGCTGACAGGTTGAGCAGTATCCATGCCATCTCCCCTCTATGATATTCTTGTCCATATTCTCTGTCTTGGTCTTTTGATATCTGAAGGATATCTGCATATCATCTAAACTTCCTTTCTGGATGTATGACCAGTCTACCTCCTTAAAAATTGGCTGTTGAATTCAGTTGAACTGAATTGAATTGAGTTTAATTAAAATCAAACTAATTGAAGATTTAGCTGGCATGGGAAGGACTTCTGAAAATGAGGGAAAGGGGCAGAGGAGTCTTCTCTGAGCTTTTTGTTTGTTTGTGTATCCTTATCATTTTTAAATTAATCATTCATGTCATATATGTGTGTGTGTATACAATGTATGTAAATTTACTTATTTACAAATAATATACATGTTGCTGTTGTTCTTTCTTTTCAGTTGTGTCTTACTCTTCATAACTCATTTGGAATTTTCTTGGCAAAGATTCTGGAGTGGCTTACCCTTTCCTTCTTCAGACCATTTTGCAGATGAGGAAACTAAGGCAAACAGGATTAAGTGATTGTCCAGGGTCACACAGCTCACAAGTGTCTGAGACCAGATTTAAACTCAGGTTTTCCTCACTCCTGGACCAGATCTATATGCTATACCACCTAGTTGCTGTTCTGCTATATTAATGAAATATATTATAAAACTTATACATCAATAGTTATGTAAAAAATATGAGGAAAAGTTCAAATAGTATTTGATCTTAGAGTTGATTGGTAACCATCAAAGTATTAAGTATAAATAATATATGTTCAGACTTGAGCTTTAGATAACCAATTTTGTCCGGTGAGTAAAGCCTAGATTGAAGAGGAAGAGACTTGGGGCAGGGAGATCAACCAAAAGACTACTAAAATAGTCTAAGAAAGAGGTATTGAAGGCTAGGTCTATGGTGGTGGTTTTGTGAGTGAAGAGGAGAAAGAAGGAAAAGAAGGAGAGGAAGAAATGACAAGAATTGCCAGGTGATTGGCTATGTAGGGAGAGGAACTGTGAAGGGCATAGGATGACACTAAGATTATCAACCCAGGTGACTAGAAAGATGGCAGTACTCTCAAAAGAAATAGAAAGGTTTGAAAGAAGGGCAGATTTTGGTGGAAAGATAATGAAATGAGATCAGGAATCTGTCTAAACTCATTTGTGCCTACTTATCTAGTGTGATTCACTCTGTTTACATCAAAATAAAAAAAGTGAAAAGTTGAGTTCTTAACAGGCTTGGGTAAAAGGTTACAAATTCCCTCCACTCTCCAAGGTATACTTGCCATGGCTTGATAAGAAGCAAAGAGTAGATATGCTGGAATGGGAAAGGAATTTTCTCATTGTTATCTGCTAAGCTACTGCTGTGGGTTGTCTGAGTATTAGGTCCCTTGAAGGACTCATTCTTGTCTCAGAAAGGAAGTTGGGAGCTTGCATAGTAGAAAAGAGTAGGTATGCTTGAATTGTTGACTTGAATTTGGCTATTCCTGGTGGTAAAATGCAACCTATCTTCTTACCTTTTGAATGATTTGCCACAGACCCTTTTGGGGTCAAGCTACAGCCCCTTTGGGCTCAGGCTGTGGGATTCCTGGGAGGCATCCAGCCTTTTTGTTAATTGGCCTACAGAGAAGCCTTCCTGAACCTCTGTAGAAATGGAATACTTTAGCCCATCACTTTAGCACTCCTCTGTACAAGCTACAGGAGGATCTACAACTAAGAGAACTCAGGAAACTCAGAGCTAATTCCCATTGTCATAACCAAGTCATAACTGTGGCTCTATCTCTGAGTATGCCAAGAGCATATACAGACAATACAGCCATCCCCTTGTTCTTTTCTTTCCTGGTCAGGGGGCTATAATTACTTTAGCCTGGTTCCATGCTAAGCCTATCTTCCAGACTCAAGAAGCCATTTATTTCCTCTTGACCTCTGAAGCGAAGTAAACCAAGTTAATTAAAAATAAGTACAGTGATTTCATCATACTGAGACTATATCCTCCATAGAACCCTGCAGGGCCAGGAGAGAAAATGAAAGGAAGGGAGATCTGTCAGCTTGTGAAAGTAGATTGAGCAAACATGCAGGTATTGTGGTCACAGGGGCACCAAGAGAAACCTTACATCTCAGTTCCTATCCTGACCTTCCCCTTTTCACTGACCTCAAAATAATACCATCCCAGATACTCTCATAGCTCAGAATTCTTTTTGAATTTCCACATAATTTGGCAATTACTTGTTAAATATCTACTTGTCACTCTAAATCTGCAGTTTCCCAGCTGACTGACAGTGAATGAGTCCAGAAACTATCAACTAGGGAGATAATTGCACAGTCTTAATCAAGCACAGGTGAAGAACTTGCAGAACTCAGATGAGGGGGGAGAGAGAGAGAAGAGGCTGGGAGGGATCAGACTTTGTCTTGGATCAGAACACTTTGGGATCACTAAAAGCTTATAGATCCACAGGAATGACACAACACTCAATACTTATGAGAATACAGCAGAAGGATCCTAAAGAACATAATCTCATCCCAAGTCTTCCCTCCAGAAGCAGGAAGAGTCTGACCTTAATATAAAGTTCAAAGGCAAAAAGTAGACTGGAAGAATAAACAAAAATGCAAAAAAAGAAAATCCCACCATAAATAGCTATTGTAATGACAGCAACAGTCAAAACATAAACTCAGAAGAAAATTCCAAAACAGCTACAAGAAAAGAAAAACATATCTTGGACACAAGTTCAACTAGAATTCCTGGAAAAGATGAAGCAAGAGCTAAGAAAAAAGAGTTACATTTTTCATAATTGAAATGAAAATCTAAAAAAAAAATAGAGAATAAATGGGAGCTGTGGAAGAAAGAATTGGAAAGGGAATTAACATCTTCGAATAAAAGGTATAAAACTCACCCAAAATTCAAATGCCCTGACAACTAGAATAGCTCAAATGGAAACCAATGATTCCATGAGACAATAAGAAATATTAAAACAAAGTCCCAAAACTGAAAAAATATATACAGAGAAGATCCCTCATAGAAAAATTAACAAGCCTAGAAAAGAGATTAAGGAGACATGATTTAAGAGTCATTGGACTACCTGAAAGTTTTGACCAAAAAAGCAAACTAGATATAATATTTCAATTTTAAAATGTTCAAATCTCAGAATTAGAGAGCAAAGGACAAGTAGAAAGAATTCACTTCATGAAAGAAACCCCTATTGAAAATTTCAGAAATATTCTAGGCAAAATCCAATGCTTCTGGGTCAAAGAAATAATATTGCAAGGAATCAGAAAGAATTCAACAACCAAGGAGCTACAAGCAAAATCGCACAAGATTTAGCAACCACCACTTTAAATGAACAGAGACTTTGAAAATAAGATATTCCAAAAAGAAGAGGCATAGGCTTACAACCAAGAATAACTTATCCAGGGGTGGAGCCAAGATGATGGAGTAGAAAGACACATATACTCTAAGGCTTACCCTACAGCCCACAAAATACCTGTAAAAAATGACTCTCAACAAATTCTAGAGAAGCAGAAGCCACAAAACAACAGAGTGAAAGAGGTTTCCAGCCAAAGGCAACCTGGAAGGCTGACAAGAAAGGTCTATCTCATGGGATACTGAGAAAAGGGGAGCACAGCCCTGACCACATGGCACTGGAAAGAACAGGACCTGAACAGACCTCCAGGGCAGAATTCCCAGCAGAGAGGGTCCCAGATCCCTCAACCCACAAGAGACAAAGAAAACTCCAAAGGTCAGTGTGAGAGGATTTTCTCAGCTGGGAGAGAGGAGAATGGGGTTCCCCCAGCACTAGACCCAGGCAGCGGCAGCACTGGGTGGCAGACAGCAGGCAGCTACATGGAAGCAGCCTGAGTCCATTGTCCAGGCAGCTCAGCTTAAAGTCTCTGGCAGAATTGAGCAGCTGATCTGAACCTCAGCCTTCAGTGGTCACCCCGCCTCCACCCAAAGTCCCTGGGGGAGTTGAGCATCTGATCTGAATCTCAGCCAGATCCTCCTCTTGACAAAGCATTCAGAAGTCAAGTAACTGGATGAGAAAATGCCTAAAAAAGGAAAAAAATTAGACCATAGAAGGTTACTTTCTTGGTGAACAGGTGTCTCCTTCCATCCTTTCAGATGAGGAAGAACAATGCATACTGTCAGAGGAAGTCAAAGCTTGTGCATCCAGTACCTCCAAAATGAATATGCAGTGGGCTCAGGCCATGGAACAGGTTGAAAAGTGAGTCAACAGTTTGCTAAAGGAGACCCAAAAAATACTGAAGAAAGTTAACACCTTTAAAAATAGGCTAACCCAATTGGAAAAAGATGTCCAAAAAGCCAATAAAGAGAAGAAGGCTTTAAAATGCAGAATTACCCAAATGGAAAAAGAAATTCAAAAGCTCACTGAAGAAAATAGTTCTTTAAAAATGAGAGTGGAGCTGAGGGAAGCTAATGACTTTATGATACACCAAGAAATTACAAAACCAAAACAAAAGAATGAAAAAACAGAAGATAATATGAAATATCTCATTGGAAAAACAACTGACCTGGAAAATAGATCCAGAAGAGACAATTTAAAAACTTGGGGACTACCTGAAAGCCATGATCAAAAAAAAGTCTAGACATTATCTTCCATTAAATTATCAAGGAAAACTGCCCTGATATTCTAGAACCAGAAGGAAAATAATTATTGAAAGAATCTAATTGTCACCTCCTGAAAGAGATCCAAAAAGAGAAACTCCTAGGAATATTGTGGCCAAATTTCAGAGTTCCCAGGTCAAGGAGAACATATTGCAAGCAGCTAGAGAGACACAATTTGAGTATTGGGGAAATATGATAAGGATAACACAGGACCTGGCATTTTCTACATTAAGGGATCAAAGGGCTTGGAATAGGATATTCCAGAATTCAAAGAAACTGGGATTAAAGCCAAAAATCACCTACCCAGCAAAACTGAGTATAGCACTTCAAGGGAAAAAATGGTCATTCAATGATATGGAGGACTTTCAAGATTCTGGATGGAAAGACCAGAACTGAATAGAAAATTTGACTTTCAGACACAAGAATCAAGAGAAGCATGAAAAGGTAAACAGTAAAGAGAAATCATAAAGGACTTTCTAAAGCCGAACTGCTTACATTCCACATGGAAAGAAAATATTTATAACTCTTGAGACTTTTCTCAGTTTTTGGGTAGGTGGAGAGATTATGCACACACACACACACACACACACACACACACACACACACACACACACACATAGACAGAGAGTACAGGTTGAGTTGAATCAAGATGATAAAAAAATTAAAAATTAAAATTAAAGGGTGAGGGAGGAAAATACTAGGAGGAGAAAGTGAGAAATGGAATGGGGCAGGCTATAACACATAAAAAATATAAGAAAAATCTTGTTCAATGGAGGGGAAAAGGGAGAAGGTGAGGGGGAAAAGTGAAGCTTACCCTCTTCACATATGGCTTAAGGAGGGAATAACATACTCACTAAATTTGGATGGAAAATCTATCTTACACTACAGAAAAGTAGGGGAGGAGGGGACAAGTGGAGTGAGGAGGATGATAAAAGGGAGGGCAAATGGGAGAAGGGAGTAACTAGAAGTAAACACTTTTGGGAAGGGACAAGGTCAAATGAGAGAATCTAAAAAGGGGGGACAGGGTAAGATAGAGGACAATATAGTTAGTATTACACAACATGATTATTATGGAAGTCTTTTGCAAAAAGACACATATATAGCCTCTATTTAATTGCTTGCCTACTCAGTGGGGATGGGTAGGGAGGGAGAGAGAGAGACAAGTTGGAATTCAAAGTATTAGAAACGAATATTGAGAATTATTATTGCTTATAACTGGAAAATAAGAAACACAAGTAATGTGGTATAGAAATTTATCTTGCCCTACAAGAAAAGAGAGAAGATGGGGATAAAAGAAGGGTGGGGTGTGATAGAAGGGAGGGTACATTGAGGGAAGGGGTAATCATTATGCAAGGTATTATGAGATGGGGGAAGGGGAGAGATAGGGAGAAAAATTGGAACTCAAAATTTTGAGGAAATGAATGCCAAAATCTATAAATAAACAAATGAATTAATTAATGAATAAATAAATGAATGAATGAATAAACAAATGAATGAATAAATAAATAAAAAGAATAACATCCAATAAAACTAGTCCTATACAGGAAAAATGGACCTTGAATAAAATAAAAGATTTCTTAACACCTGATGAAAACATCAGAACTGTATAGACACTTTGAAGAACAAACAGGAGTCAAGAAAAATTTTTTTAGTTAATCATAAGTTAACAATCATAAAGGACTAATAATAAATTGTTTATGTTCTAATAGAGAGAATTAAAACCCTATCACAATCAGGGATCATAAAGGGACTCTAACTAGACAGAGGGCCTTGAAATAGTTGTGACATGCTTTCATGAGCTTAAAAGAAGAGTAGAAGAATACTCTGGGGGGAGAATGGAGTCGAGGACTGGAAAAACTATTTTATATAATTAGGGTGTTGAAAGATAAGTCTAAAAAACACAAAAAGAAAAGGAGAGGGGAAGTAAGCAATACATGAACTTTGATCTCAAACTGATCAAAAGAGAGAACAATACAATGCACGTACACAAACACACAACATTTCACTCAACAGGGAAATGGAAGGGAAAACGGAGAAGAGAGAATTAGAGAGTAGATTAAGGGAAGGAATTACTCCTAGAAAAACAAAAAAAAATCTCTAAGAACGTATAAAAATATTTATAGTAGCTTTTTATTTGGTATCAGAAAAAAATGGAAACTGAAAAGGTGACCATCAATTCAGGAGTGATTGAACAAGTTTTGGTATTTGAATGTCATAGAATGCTATTGTGTTGTAAGAAATGAGGAAAGGAATGGTTTCTGAGAAATCCAGAAAGATTTTATAAATCAATATAGTATAAGAGCAGAATTAGGAAAAAAAATTATACAATAATGATACTATAAAGACAAAAAAACTTTGAAAGACCTAGAAACTCAATGACCAACTTCACTTCCAGAAGACTCATGATGAAACATGTTGTCCAACTCCAGATGAGTAGCAGACAGAGATATAGGTGAAGAGTACAGACTGAAGGATGGTTTCGTTTTCTCTTATTTGCAAGTGGTTATTGGGGGAATTTGTTTTGCTTGACTATATTTATTGGTAGTAGAGGTTTTGTTTCTCTTTTTCAGTTGAGGGGGGATGGAGAAAAGGTGTGTTTGATTTTTGAAAAGAAATATTAATTTTAAAAACTGAAGACATTGAACCAGATGACCTCTGAACTCTTTTCCAGCTTTATGTTTATGATTCTGTGGTCCCACACAGGTGGTCCTATATTCAAAGCTCCAAAATGGAGCTTTTTGTCACTTAGTTAATCTCCAGAGTGTCCTCTACTAAGCATAGAGGATCTGGGTTTCAATCTCAGATTTTAAGTCTAATATTATTAACTCTCTCTCTTCCCTACTGTTCCTCTGTCCAGAGTGTTTTCAATAGTCAATAAACACTTAAGTGCTTACTATGTGCCAGGTACCATGCTAAATATTGGGGATACAAAAAAAGGCAAAAGACAGTCCCTTCTCTCAAGGAAATCACAATCTAAAGAGGGAGGCAACACACAAAAACATGTACAAACAAACCTTATACAGGATAAATAAATAAGAGAAGAAAGGAACTATAATTAGGAGTACTTGGGAAAGGCTTCCTGTAAAATATGGGATTTTAGTCTGGATTTAAAGGATGCCAGAAGAGCCAACTGCTATGGTTATGGCATAGCTTACCGAGAGGAGTAAGTCTTATGCCTGGCCAGCAGGCTGCTGGTCCTCCTGTGGAGCTCACGAGTAAAAGAACGAGGTGGGAGAGCGGGTCAGTGAAGCAACTCCGATTTATTCAAGCAAGCACTCTGATTATATAGTCTCTGCCAGCTAGCCCAGTGAACCATAGTAACACACCTAAGCAAACCCGAAACTATAGAAATGAACACAAGCTGGAACTATAGTGACAACAACAAACCAGGGGTGGGGTCGTCCCTTCCAGCGCCATCTTGTTCACCCTTCCCTTCTCCGGACTCAGTTTACCTGATGTCCATCAGTGTGGCGTCCCAGATGGTGTGGCGGTCAGTGCCCCTTACAGCCAACAGATGAAGATAAGGAGGGAGAACATTCAAGACGTGGGGAACAGCCAGAGAAAATGCCTAGAGATGTAAGATAGAATGTCTTGCTCATAGACCTAGAATGGGGCCAGTGTCAGGGAATAAGGTGCAAAGAGACTAGAAATACAGGAGGGAATTGTGTTATGAAAGGCTTTGAATACCAGAGAATTTTTTATTTCATCTTAGAAGGAATATGGAGCAATTGGAATTAATTTCATGGGAGGTGACAAGATCAAACTTGTACTTTGGAAAAATTCCTTTAGTGGTCTAACAGAGGACGGATTGGAGTGGGGAGATACTTGAGGCAGGCATATTCAGCAACAGCCTATGGCAATAGTCTAGGTGTGAAGTGATGAGGGGCTGCACCAGAGTCATGGCAGTGTCAAAGAAGAGAAGGGGGCTATTGCAAGGTATTGCAAACATGAAACTGAGAGGCCTTGGCAACAGTTTGGACATGGGTATGGGAGGTGAGGAGCAAAAGATAGTGAGGAACCCAGTATGACTCTTGGGTTGTGAGCCTGAGGGACTGGGAGGATGGTGTTGCCCTCTACAGTAATAGGGAAGGTAGGAAGGGGCAAAGATTTAAAGAGAAAGATATAGTTCACTTTGGGACACGTGTTTAAGATGTCTACTAGACACCCAGTTAGAGATATCTAAAAGGCAGTTGGAGATGCAAGATTATAGGCCAATATAGAAGTTGGGGGAGGGGGGCGGGAAAAGTATATTTTAGAATCATCAGCATAGAGATAGTAATTATGGGAGTTGATAAGAACACCAAATAAAATGGTATAGAGGGAGAAGAGAAGAGGAGCCAAGACAGAATCCTGTGTGTGCTTAGCAAAATATCTGGCACATAGAAGGCACTTAATAAATGCTTATTGGCTTAACTTGACTGTTCACTTAATATGATCAAGGTGGGATAACTGAGAAGCTCAGTCAGACTAAAATTTTAAAATCCCTATTTAAATGGCCCAGAGTACACTAGGAGGTTTTAATAATTTCACCTAAATCACACTCCAATTCAATACACAGAATCCTCAGGAGTAATTGCTGAACAGGTTTATTTACTACAAAAAGAGAAGCCTCTCAGAAGGAAAGGATAAGAACATCAGGACAGAAACATGGTAGACATCACTTCCTTATAAAAAGAAGAAAGCAAAAGAATCAAATGGTATCCATGATTTTCAGTTTATTAATGATTTCATAATGGAAACCACCATAGATTCTGCCATGCTGAGATGTGATCTTGGAGGGGGATAACTTCGTCTGCTTTCCCTGTGAATAATGAAAGGTGATTAAGTTACAAATTACTTAAATGGGCAAATGGAATGTGCCAAGGGATGTCATCTTCTTACCTAGGATGCAACTTGTCATATAACACACTTGGCAGTGCTTAGTTATTTCTTCCCACCCGTTAAAAGAATTAGACCATTGTAATTGAAGCCAAGAAACTTATTTCACATAAATGTTGCATGAAATTGGGGCAAAGAACTAATTTCCTCTCCCCCATCAACACTACCCACTACATGTCCATACTCTTTGAGCATAGCAAACACAAAAGTATGGGCATCTATCCTTCAGTGAGCTACATTGTATAACTGAGAGCAGAGCACAATTGGAAACAAGATTATACAGCAATCTAAAGGGTAGAGTGCTTCAGTGGAAAAATATCCCAGAACAGAGAGTAAGGGGATTTGGGTTCTAATCCTTATTCTCACACTGTATATCTATCAGAATGTCCATTTCCTTCTTGCCTCAGTTTTCCCATCTGTAAAAGAAGAGACTGTATTAAGTAATTCCTAGGGTCTCTTCCATAGCTTACAAGATCTGATTGTCTTCTACCTCTACTTCACAAGGCATTTCCTGTCCCAACAGAAGATTTGAGTTTCCTGGATTTCCATGTTTAGGAAGTGAGCATGTCAAGAATGAATAAAATGTTGCCTGTGTGAAGATCAAATAGGCAAAACTAGCCTATGAATTTTAGTACTGACAGGGTAAGTCCTCCAAATCTTAACCTAAATCTACTCAGGTCTAAGTATTACATACATGGCCCTTTTACCTTTCAAGAAACAGGGTAAAGTCTTTACTACACAGTTATAGGGATCCCCCACATGGTGAAATCTCATAAATGTAGAAGGCTATAGAAAGGAATAAGACAAAACATTTCCCCAAAGGAAAGAAGTAAAATATGAACTTACCTAAACATGGCACATGTCTGTGGAATGAAAAAGAAATACTTGAGTGACATCATTTGGTGAAAAAAAGAAATTACCTTTGAGAGTAAAATCACTACAACTGAAACCACATAGCAAAATTGCTCCTTTAAAGGTTAAGGAGGCAATTTCTTTCATCCTCACATAACCCAAAGAGGGCTTACTCCGATAGGCTCACACACACTGCCACCCTGAGCAGAGAAAAGAGCATTTATAAGTATCACTGAGGCTTTCCTGATTAAAACACAACACCAAAACTATTGACTTTGCTGTTGGTAGGTATAGTAAAAAGCACTGTATCCTAAGAGGGATAGAGATCACTTGCCTTTCTGGGTTATATTTTATACTGGCTCAAATTCATTCACAGATAAGCCAGAGAGAACCTTGAAGGTATGTAAGATGACTAACCAAAAGTAAGGTAACAGTTCTCTGTAAGAAAAAGCTTTGATCTCCTTATTTGCTAGAGACTAGTAAGAATCTTTTCAATTTATATAAATTCTGCCTTCAGATACCTTCTTTTGCTGAACATTGAGCTCAGATCTGAGAAACCTACCTCTTGTACGGACTTCAATCACTGTATAGGGCATGGCCAAAGTCCTGAGAATTTTCTTGAATTCATTCATGCCTTTGTTTTCCTCTATTCTTCTGACTGTGGAGTTAAAAATTTAAGTCATTTTATTTATTTTTCTAAGACTATGATGAGAATGCAGAGAAATTATGTTCCCATATGAAGAACTTGTTAGGTCACACATACCAGCCTATATATCAGAATCTCTATGATCCCCATTCAGAATATCAAAAAACTAGTATACTACTGTTATTATTAATAATGTGGTACTAATTATAATAGTAAGAATAATAGAAATAGCATTCATTTGCCTAACAGGTTGAATTTTTTAAAGGAATTTCACATACATAGCCTCATTTAGGCAATTCAGTGGAGGAAAAATCAGTCAAACAAATTATTTGACTAAGTCATTTGATTGACTTAATCATACCAATTAATAAAGTAACATGAAAGTGGAGACTTCACACAAGTACATATTACGTACAATTTTTTTCCTTGCTATGAGTTTATAATTACATTTGTCCCTTACTTTGCTATCCTTGATACACATCATGTTCCATTCGTCATTATTTAAACTATTACCCAGGTTAGATAAAGATAGGTAAAGGAGTTTGTAGCCTTAAAGTTCTCTATAAATGTCAGCCGTTTCTATCGATATTAATTCAAAATTCAGCTTGGTACAAAAATTCATTACATCATATCCTTTACCCTATAATATGTTGTTAATTATCTACCTTACAAATTACTTCAAGAACCTGTGGTTTTATACTCCTCCATCAAGGCAAATTACAATCCCTTGACCAGAGGATAGCTTTGGAGCATTACTAAGACTGAAAAGGTCATCACCCTGCAGCCAACATGATGATGAACTTCTCTGAACCAATCTAGGCTGGATAACAGACATAGTCTATCACTGGGTCTTTCTGTACCCATAATCTTTCCAACTTTGATAAGGTTTGCCAGAGTTTATGCTCCTAGCAGGGTCACGAGTTAGAGTTACTTCACATCATGATGAGAAATCAAAAATAGGATTCTCTCTGTCTCTCTGTCTCTTTCTCTCCCTCCCTTGTTCCCTCCCTTCCTTATCATATACATATTTTCAACTGTTTTTCAATCATGTTCAAGTGTTCATGACCCCATTTGGAGTTTTCTTGGCAAAGATACTGGAGTGGTTTGCCATTTCCTTCTCTGGCTAATTTTAGAGAAGAAGAACTGAAGCAAACAGGGTTAAGTGACTTGCCTAGGGTCACACAGCTGGTTAGTGTCTAAAATCAGATTTTAGCTCAGAAGGACAAGACTGCCTGACTTCAGACCCTGCACTCCATCCAACACACCACCTAGCTGCCTTGCATATTCATATACATGCATACATACATATATGTGCATATGTATGCATATTATTTATATGTACATGTTATATATGTATATATATTTATATACTTTACATACTTTAAGGAGAGAAAGAGAAATATGTAGCTTTGATTCATATTAGTGGTGTTGATTAGATGATTATTAATCTTCTGATTCCCATTGGACCCTAATCTGGTCCCTAGAACTTCTGACAGTTCCAAAATTGCTGCTAGTGTCTTCCCTCTGAGAGTATCTTATATCTATTCTGTATGTAGCTTATTTATACGTAATGATTTGTATGTTGTCTTTCTCATTTGAACGTGAGCTCTTTGAGGGAAAAGACTGCCTTTCTTTGTATTTTTGCCTTTCTCTGTATCCCCAGTCTTTAGCACAGTGACTGACACATAGTAAATGCCTAATAAATGCTTGGACGGGTTGTTGACTGATTAGTTTCTTGATGGTGTGTGTTAATAATGATAATCTGTTGTCATATATCATTCAAACTTCTAATGAATAAGATACATACCATAGTGGGCACATGCCATTTTTTCCCGGTCGCTGATGTTGTAGAGGCAAAAGAGGAAGTAGCTGTCATAATCAGTTTCCATTACAGAGAATGTATATGAGGCAGACTCTGAAGAAACTAGGAGAGAAGCCATAAGGAAAAGTCTTTTTTCCAAATTGGAAGCAATCTGAAGCATCTGGGATGCTACTTTAAAATCAATCTAACTTTGCCCCATCAAATCCACAAGGGTAAGGAATGCCTCACTAAGGGTTACAGAGGAAAACTCTTTAGTTCTTACTAGTTCGATCCCCCCTCTCCTGCACTTCCTTGGCTTGTGCATCCCATAACTGTTATTAATTCAACAATATCTCCTAACTTTTTTAAGGCATACCTAACCCAGGGATCAAAACCCAGAAGCCAATGTTTCATTACTGGTCCTATCCTTTGATACTTTTCCACATCTTAGCCATCTAGGTCAATGCTCCCAAGGTTCGAAATCATCACCTTCAATAGATCCTTATTTCATAAGATTTTGAGCTGGAAGGAACCTTTAGTGCTTGCCCAGTCTAGTCCAATCATTTCATAGATAATGAAACTAGAGCCTGCAGATAGGAAATGACTCTTCCAAGGTATAGGAATTAAGTAGCAGGCCAGGAATAAAAGCAGAATTCCTCAGAGCCTGAATCTTCTGAAAAATTATTTCTACTACCCTATACTTAGAATAATATCACAAATAAATAAGTAAATATGACAGCCTTATCAAGAAAGAATCTCAATATTTTATTTCCCTGCTCAGTTCTGAGAAAAACCTGTTCACATTTTAGATTTGGAATCAAGTTCTACATTTGAGATCAAAGCTCAATAATTAGTACAAGTACCCCTTCCCCAATAGCATATTTTCCACAGTTCATCTTTTATCTTCATTCTCTACCTTATCTTCAACCCCAGCACACACCAAGGTCTGTATATGGTCAGTCATACCATCTGCCATCTTCCTAACTTCATTGGTTAGTATTTTAAGAAATTTTTTCTTAGACTTTAAAATGAATTTAATATATCAGTTTTAAATTGACATAGCACTCTCATTTCTCTTTACCTTATAAAAAGAGCCCAGGTAACAGTACAGGTTTAAATCATGGCCTCTCAGGAAAAAAGAGTAAGAAAGAGCTCTTTTCATATTTTGTTGAGTATAGGGAAATATACTTCCTTTCTGGATTTCCATGTAAATAGGGGCTGTATAAACAGTATTTAGAATCATGACTTGGTGATACCTACTGTAGATCTCAAACTCAGTGGGTTTCTGAGTTTTCTTTAGAAGCAATTTCTTCTCAACACACCTGTCAGTCCTGAAAAACAAATCAGACTTGTCGGTTTTTTCTCAAATCCCATTTTTTACGAACCAAATACTGGACCAAGAGGAAAAATAGTAAGGGTAGTTTGAAGAGCTCGTACCACACCTGAACCAGTTGGAAAACAAGGAAAAATCTGAGAGGGTCTCCAGTTATTTTCATCACCCAGAATCAAATAACCAGTTAATTGTTTGATTAAATCAGTTCTTTTCAACAAACACCTATTAAGCTTTTATTATTCACAAGACACTATACCTATTTCTTTGACTGAATTCAACTTTTCTTGATAAAGAAATTATAGTCCATTAAGTCATAAACCTGGATATGTGTAAATAGAGGCTTGATGAAAAACCAATCATTTGAAGCAGTAATTTGGTGCCATAAAAACCCATTAGGTGACTTACTGGATGTGGGAGACTATAGGTTTAGGGGATGCAGTTTCAAGATATAAAGTTGCCCACTTCCTTCCTAGGTCTTCCAGCTTTGAAAGTAAAATTCCAAATCTGAGGGGGCCAAGACCATGCCCACAGTTTCAGGATCACTTCCTTTGGTTTTCTTTTTTTTGGCCCTTGAAGGAGCCAAGTCCCACTTCCTGAACCCTACCAGTTTCAGCCAAATAGCTCTTTGCACTTTAAATTTCTTTTTATTCCACTTAAAAGTCCTAGAAGTTAAATTGCTCTCATCTTTGAGAGTAAGGAAACACCAGCTCCAACATTTGCATTCTTCTGCTTTTCAACATTTAGACAAAGATTTCTCCCAGGAGCGGTTGTGTCAGAAACTCAGGAAGGGGCTATTAAAACCCTATTTAGGAAACAAGCCTTGATCACCTTAGGATCAAAATTTATGTTAGTAGTCTGTGCCATGGCCTCTGCTCTTCATAGCCTTTACTACTAAAAGGAAAGCGTGATTTCCAACATCACATCAAAATATACTTGTTCATCCAATCTCCTTCAAAAATTTCCCTCAAAGCTATAATTCTCTGTTCCTTTCTTGAGTCATCATAGAACGTGATACTTACTTCTCTAACAAGACCAATTCCAGATTGCCTTCAGGAGTCAAATTCACTTCCTTAATGTCCATGTCAAACAAGGGGATTGAGAATTCCATGGTCTTTGCTGCTTCTCTGAGATACCATGATCCTACAAACTATAGAGAATATACTGGTGAAGTTTTACTTCAGGGTTTCCAGGCATAGCTGATATCTTTCCTATTCCCCCTGCTGTATCCTTCACTGGCCCTGAAGACTTTTAACTCCAAGGTTCATGTTATTAACTGGAGTCTAAAAGAATCAATGCTAGAAATAAGGAGGCTCCAATTAACCCTGATCCAAGCCAGGTATATGCCAGAGTTGATGGCAGGTGCATAAGCAGGAATTTCTATGCTCAGGGAAGTTCTATCCCCTTTGATTTATAGAATCAACCCATCCAAAAGCATCCCTGTCATTTTAATTCCACTGAGAAATCTCTTGCATGATACCATTCAATAATTTATACTATTGAAAAAGGATGTGGGTTAATCATGTAAGAAAGTGAGGGATAAGAAAAGTGTTACACAAGGACCCACAAATTATAAAAAGACCCAGGGGGAGGTCCCAGCACATTCTGGAGAAATCCCCCATGGAAATTCTACGGGAAAATATGAAACAAGATAATGTAAGATGAGAAAGCAGAGATGGACTGTGAAAATGATGGAAGGAATTCCTACATTAATCACAGATCTACTGAGTATTGGGGAATTAAAAATATCTTAAAAATTTATGTGGTATCTGGAATATTGCTAAAATTATTGAATAATTCAAGGGGAAAATGTACAAATATTAATGTCTTACACAAGAAAACAAAGGAAAAGAAGTACAAGAAAAATTGAACTTCCAAGTGTGAAAAACAGTGAAGTTGTTGAAAAGAGAAGCCTATGGCCCCTTTGAGCTTCCCTCAGGGAAACTTTCCAACTCCATTTACAGCTATGGCACAAACAAGAAAGAATTCTGAATGGCACAGGCAAGAATGAAAACTGCTCTTCTGAAAAGACAGTCCCATTCACACAGATCTGCTTAAATGGCCCTAGAAAGCAAAAGGCTTGGCTTGGGAGAAATAACATATTCAAGAATCCTTGGACTTAGTCTAAAGGCTTAGCATTTAAGAGAAGCCTATGAAGGAGAAAGACAGAAAGAAAAAAAGAATTGAAAAAGATGGAATAATAGAAGGGAAAAAGAGTTCCTGTGGTATGAACCCCTGCTCCTGGGACACAGTAGTAGTTCTTCCAGGGACAACTGCCATTTCTGTAGTGTCTACTCCTCTCTTGTAATCAGTGCTACGCATAAGGAGAATGTTTCTAAACATGCTCTTCCCTCTCAGTTCTAGAATACTCAGGAAACCTCTTTATAAAATGCTTTAAAACCATCTTAGAAAATGGAAAGTTTCTCTCTATTTAGCCAAGATTTTTTTTAAGTCAAATTCTAGTTGGGATGCAAAATCACCAAGTGAGGTAAAAAATATCCCAAAAATGAAACAGGAAGACTATCGCAGAATCACAGAAATGTGTAATTTTAAATGTGGAAGAGAATTCAGAGGCTAAGACAGACCAGATACAAGACACCCCTCAAGTGGTCATTGGGCCTTTATTTGAGGATCAGCAGGGAGGGGGAGCTCACTACCTTCAGAAGCAGACCATTGAATATGGGATACATTATAACTATATGGGAGTTTTCCCTTACATCAAAACTAAATTTGACTCTAATGGGTAGGAAAGGGATAAATTCCTACAGTAAACAAAGAAATTGTAGCCCTCATATTCCAGGAAGCATTGTCCCCTAGAAATCTGATTCACCTTGTCACCCAATGCTTGGTCCACCACTAAGAGTAACATTGACCCAAACCATCCCACTCAAACTTACCTTCATCTTTTCTTACCTTTTCAACCCCTAAATCATTCTTGGAGCGAATGTTTTCAACAGCCTGGATGGCACCAATGAGGGCCAATCCAACAGTGAGCAGAAGGAATTTCATGATAATAGCTGTTGGATCTCACTTCTCTGAGTTCTGGAGAGAGTGATGATGGATGAATCACCTCAGCAGAGCCTTATTTATAGAACAGGAGCTTGGGTTGCCCCACATACCAGGGCAGTACCGCCCTACCCACCCATGAGCCTGATTCCTTGAAACCCAAATGGTCCAGCTGGCAAGGCTTAGATGGTATTGCCACCCAGGAAAAAAAAAGTTCTTTCCAAAGAGAATGATACTTATTTTCCCTTAAGTCCCTAACAGGAAAGAGATTCCATGGTCAGACCTGGCAAAATGGAACTCACAGTCTTACAGAATGGACTCCTGATCAATTCTTGGTAGAATGTGTACTAGAGGGGGGTTGCTCACTGGGTGCCAGGCTGGCAGAAAATTGCAACAGCATTTCTGTGACCTCAAGTATTGTGAAATGCAGTACAAATGATGAGAGAGAGAGAAAGAGACAGAGAGAGTTCTTAGAGAGATGCCCCAAACAAGAACAAGGAAGACATACTCCAGCAACCAATCAGTGTTCCTAAGAAACATGCTATTTTATCACTGCCAAAATCTTTTGGCCTTCATCCTGAGAGACCTGACTTGGATTGAAGAGAAACACACCATCCTCTTCATTAAGTCACAGGCTTTCTCTCCTGGTTAACCCTTCTTAACCACCATCCCTAGTAAACCTCTTAGGTCTACATCCAATTTCAGCCATTCCATTATTTTATTTTATTACATCCTCATGCAGTTTCCCTTCTTGAGTTTTCCATCCAATTTCTTCTTGCCAAGTAAGTTTATTTTGTTTTTTCATGACTTCTCCATGTGTGTTTTGTCTTATTTCCCTTTTTAGTCCATAAACTCCTTGAGAGTAAGAACTATGTCTTTCATATTAACCTCTTCTCCTTCCACAAGTCAATACAACTCCAAATTCCAGATATTTTCAGTGACTGTCTCAAATGCCTGCAATTTTCTTCCTCCGTATCTCCACCTCCTGACTTCCCTGGCTTCCTTCAAGCTCCAGCTAAAATCTCACCGTTTACAAAAAGTCTTTCTTGCTCTCCCTTAATATATAGTCCCTATAACTAGTGTCTTCACTCTGTTGATTATCCCCAATTTATCCTGCATATATCTTGTTCATCTAAGATGTCTGTATGTTGTCTTCTCCATTTGACTGTGAGTCCTTGAAAGCAGGAACAGATTTTTGTCTTATTTAACACAGTGCTTAGCACATAATAATCCTTTAATAAATGATTGTTGACTGACTGACTACCACACCACAACTTATTTTCCATAGGAAGGGTCAGATGTCTCAGGAGAGAATCAAGACCAGGAAATTAATCTGCATGTTGTACCTTCTTCTGGGGGAGCAGTAGTGACTTGAGCCTCTTGATACTTCCTGATGGAATGACTTCCTGGGAACTGGCCCAGTTAATTCATGGAAGGATAACCCAGCTGATTTCTTGTATTGAGAAGGTGACAAATAGAGCCCTTTACCTTCAAGTTTGTGCAGTACCTATTACCACACCAACTTAAGGCATATTTCCTCATATATGTTTCACCCCTACTCATGGGACTGGGGAAATCTGACAGGTTCATGTTTGTTTATCCTATTTCCTGACTTAAATTATATGCTTCCTTAGAAGGAAAAACATATCATACCACATCTCTTAGTATAAGTGAGATAATACTTTGAAATCTCCTTATCTCCATACCCTAATCCTTCCTTACCCACTTACTATTCCCTCTAAGCACCATCCCCTCTCATGTTATTGAAGGTCAATCAGAGCACAGAGAGCTAAAATTAAGAACCACTGGATCATTTTGATGTTCCAAATTTTTTCAGATGGCTAGAAACCAATTGGAATAAGGTAAAGGTTGTGGACTCATTAACCATAAAATAGTACTGAGAAAATCTCTCCCATGGCTTCAGAAAACCAATTCAAATGTGACCAGTCAACTTACAAATACTGTGGGTCCTGAGAGCAACCAGACAAGACAATGTGAATAACCCCAGTGTCCATCCCCACAGCAGAAGAAAAAGTGAATGTCCTATTGATAGTGAATTGAGAGCTTCATCTCAGTGTTTAAAGGACAATTGTGTATTTTTTTAAGTCACTCATATGGTTTATGGTTTCTCACTGGTGATGATGTAATATAGATGATGAATATCTACACATTAGCTGCATGACCTTGGACTTCTTGGAGAAGTTACCTGACTTCTTAGGAGCTCTCTGGACTGCTACTTCTCCATATGCTATATGTGGAATATAACATTTCTCTTGATCTCTCAGGAGCTGTCATGAAAATAAGTGAAATCATAGGAGATCACCTCTAGAGTCTCCAAACCCTTTCTTCTGAGGAGTTTTCAGCCTAGCAATCATTATAATAACCGATTCTTTCCTTTATTTACCTGGTCCTTCCTATTTAGGATTCGGTCCAGGGCATGACTAAGGGTTATAAAGCAGTGCATTCATTCTCTGACTTAACTTGTGGGCCTCTTCTAGGTAAATTATATTTTCTCTGTCACCAGAAATCATAATACCTTTGTTCTGACAGCTGTGCTTATTACTTGGAATTTCCAGTTCCCTGAGTGGAGACAGAAGGAAAAGGTTGGGTTTAGTTTAGCCCTTTTTCAATTGCAGAAAAAGCCCAAAGTCCAAGCATAATTCAAGGAAGGAGCAGTTCAGGATTCCATTTTGACATTAAAAATAAGTAACTAAATTTTAAAAGTAAATGTGATACATCCAAGTATTATAATGTCAATGGGCACCTATGAAAACGCACAATAGTATGTCTAAGATATGTACTTTCTTTGCAATAAACAGCCTTTAGGTGGCAGTGATGTATTTTATTACTCTGTATTCTAGTGTAAAAAGTGTGGTATATGGAGCCACAAGACCCAACTTCAAATCTCAGCATTGCTACTTAAAGAGCTATGACTTCAGCCAAGTGATTGAACCTCTCTAAGCTGAGCCTCAGTCTCCTTTGTCTTTTCAATAAATGGAATGATGTCTAAGGTACCTTAGGCTTTAAATCCATATCCTTAAGACCAGTAGTATTAAACTCAAATATAATCAGGCCACTAAACCATACATAAAGATCTCTGCTGGTCACATCTTCACTTAGAAAACCACATATTAATATTATCTATATTTTGTTATATTTTTATTTTTGTAAATATTCTCCAATTACATTTTAATCTGGTTCTAGTGACAGGCACATTGTGGACTGCATGGTCTGCCTTCTAGCCTCAAGTTTATTACCTCCTCACTAAAAGAAAAGATTGGCCCAATTTTCATTTTCCAACAAACCATGTAAGTATCAGAGAAGTGCAGTCTCTAGTATCCTAGAGGGACCATTGTCATCTCTCAAGCTTTGAAAGTCCCATTCTTTAAGAACCTCATGGAAGCATATCTAAGAAACCAAATAAAAAGTAATAGAGCTAAAGCTAAAAATCTCAGAAAGGAAACAAAGCTTATTCTTTGTTCATTTCTTTTACCTTGTTTTGTTCAGATGTGTGGCATATTATAGAAAAGATTTATGTATAATTATATTTTTTATTTGCACACCTATTTGATTCCATTTTTGTTAGTGTTTGAATTTTTTTAAAATCAGCTTCATGACTACCTCAGTGTGGAGGACACCCTATTTAGAGTCAGATCAATACCTGCCCTGTAACTTATATATAGTCTCAGAGAGTTGTATTGGAAAATAAGAGGCCTGGACAATGACTTGCCCAGGGTCACACAGCGATCACTCAGAGGCAACACTCCTGACTCCAAGGCCAGCTCTCTATGTGCTACACTATGATGACTATAAAATAGGGGGGACAGCAGCAAGATGGCCTAATTTGGTAAACTGCAGCTTTACCACTGATTCTCTGTAAAAATGAGTCAAGGCATGACCTCCTGTTTCTCTACTGTCCAAGGAATTAAACTGTATCATTGCTGGGGCTCTTCCAATTTCGTACTCACTACCTTGGGAGAAAATGGGAAAGAGTTGGGATAAAAGGGATCATGTGATGATAAACATAGAATAAAATAATCTTTTCAATGAAGGAAAAGAGTCTGTGATATCATTGTCCCAGCTTCTTCACTCACCTAAGGAGATTTCAACCAACAGACTGAGCCAAGTGTGATTGCTGTATAGTTTACTACTATCTGAACAAAGTATTAGGAAGGGGGTGGAAAGACAGCCGAAAAGAGGAAGCATATTCAAAGTATAAACACGGATAAAGGCTTCTCTGTGGGAGAGAAGGCCTAGAATTTCATCCAAGGATTGAGGATGAGGCTGAGGTCAAGTGAAGGAATCAGCTTCTCCTAGAAAATAGTGAACAGAACTTAGTGATGGGTTGTTGGGATTGCAAGAAAGAATAGGATGGGGGACTTTCCTTGAGCCAACCCCAAGATGTTAGAGGTTCACACCATTTGGAGAAGACTTATAGGAGGAAGTCAGTGAACAGCCTTTGCTGAGCACTTAAGTATATACTACCTACAAGATGCAGTCCATAGGCTATAGCACCTGGGACTTCAGTTGAACATCCGTACACAAAATAGAGTGGCTAGAAACCTGAGGGGAGCAGTAAGTTGTCAGGTAACAAGATATTCTGTTTGACATTGTTTGGGGATTCATGTACCTGGAGGTAGGAGCTAAGACTAGATGACCTCTTGAAGCATTAGTAATTCCTAAAATTCTATGACAACTGACATTTCTCCAGCCTTTATGGTTTACCAAGGGCTCTTCTCACAAGACTCCAGTGAGCTAATTAGTGTTAAGTATAATTAACCGCATCTTTTAGTTAAAAAATTAAGCCTCAGAGAGTCACCAAAAAAACCCCACCAAACATTTTGCCTGTGGTCACACTGCTGGTGAGCTCCCAAGCTGGAGTTCATGGCTAAATCTCTTGGTTTTGAGTCTAACATTCTATTCACTGGGCCATGGTGACTTTCCACTTTACCTCCCTTATAAGTGATTCACTTGAAATCCTCGAAGGCCCCTTACCTTATGTCCTTCCAGGAGCACAGTCTTCTGCAGAAATGAAAGAACACATGGATACATTTACCAAGTACACTTCCTACACCACGCCTCCTCAACCAGCCAACGTTTTGAGTGAGACACTAATAACAGCTAAAATTTTACTAGTGAATTATCTTTGCGTAGTACTTGAAAAATTCAACAATTCTGCACGGTGCTTAATGTGGCTATTATCTCCAATACAGAGATGACAAAATTGACTCAGACAGATCCAGAGTGGACATAGAGTCACATGTTTAGAAGTGGAAGAAATCTGAGGGGTCATCAAGTTCAGTTTCTCCATTTTAAAGGTGAAGAAGCTGATATTCAGACGTTAAGTGGCATCATCATCATCAACACCATTTGAGATAGTTTTTTTTTTTATTGTACCTACTGTGTGCCAGATACTAGGCTAAGAGCTTTACAAACCTTATCTCCTTTAATCTTCACAAGAACCCTGGCAGGGAGGGAGCTATTGTCCCCATTTTACAGTTGAGGAAACTGAGACAAACAGAATTGAAGTGACTCGCCAAAGGTCACACAGCTAATAAAGGTCTGAGATTGAACTCAGGTCTTCCTGATTCCAGGACCAGAGTTCTATCTCCTCTTTCTTCTATTCATGTCTAAGGTTACACAGGTAGCAGAGCAGGCATTCAAATTCAGGTCTTATGAGTCTATACTCAACAAATTTTGTACCATACCACACTACCACAAATTAGAAAGAAGAAGCTGGGATTTGACATAATCTCAAGAGAAATTAGAAAGTCCATCTTTGTTACCCTCCAATTCAGGGATGACGATTTTTGTCTCATCTTGTCCTCTGCTCCGGGCAAATTGTTTAAATGTCTTCATAGCTTGAGGATGAGCAACTGTTTCTCGACCTATAATTCCAAGTCAGAATGAATGAATGAATAAATGCAGCACTGCTATCCCTAGGCGGTACTCTGGTCAGAAAAGAAATTGGGGAATTTATCTCTAAGTATTACTTCTACAGTCTCTTGAAGGAATCTCATGACCATACCTAAGAATTTTTAAAATTCATAATCTCTCCCTCTTCCCCTTTCCCACTATCCCCAAGAAAGAGATAGGATGGCTACTGTTATGAAGAAACTCTTTTAACCCTTTCAGGGCAGGAAGGTACTTTGAAATTTCCCAAATTGAAGATCACTGGCATCAAAAATAATAGTATTTGAAAGAACCTCAAGAGATAATCTTACTTAGCTCTCAACTTCGGCAATGTACTGTCTTCATTTTATAGGTGAAGCAATCTGTGTTTAAATTCTACGAGAGCAAATCCTATTTCCCTGAAAACTGCTTTCTTAGGAAGAAGCCTCTATATCTACTTGTATTATCTGGAGAAAAAATGCTCTTATGATCTTATTATGATGAATTTTCTATAATTAAAGCTCCCAAACAGCCAAGTCTTTCCCTGGTCCTATGCTCTGAAGTGACTTATTGCAAGCAGAGCAGAAAAAGAAGATTTCCAGCCATTGTGTGTGCCAACCAGATCTTAGCCTAACAAAAGCCTTTAGAAACTCCATGGGGTTCCCAAGTCACAGGAAGGGGCTCTGACATATTCTTGTGCCAAAGCCAACACCAACGTATATCCAGGGGAGAAATAGACAAAGGACTGTAATTATTTATGCTGGCAGATTCCAAGTTTCTACACAGAATATACTGTTCAAAACTGTGAATTGAACTGAACTCTAGCCATCTCTATGAACAACAGTATTCACAGGCTGCCATAATACATACCTGCAAGTTCCATCATAATGACATTTTTCCCATTCATCTTGCTTTCTATATATACAATTAGGTGGTCGCTTACATCTATGCTCAGTACCCCAACAGTCTGCCTTCCCCCTGGAAGGAAAGAAAAAACATCCATTTTACATTTATACAATGTATAGTCACGGCATGGGCACAATTCCTTGCACTTAGTAGGTGCTTGACAAGTGTTTAAAGTTGTATCTCACTTGCGACTGAACCTCTGGCTTTGTTGAAAAGGTAATCTGGCCTTTTAAGAATTCAAGTTGTCAATGGTCAGGGGACACTGAATTTTTCACCAAGAAAATGAAAACCTGAGGATCTGGGAGAACCCAAGGAATTGGACTGAGGCAAGTAAACTGCCTCTAGGTTGAAAAGTCATTTAGAGGCCTTCAAAGGATATTGTCCTAGAAGGCAAGAAAGAGGGCTCAAAACTGAGAGCTTCACATAGAGTAAACTAGCTATGGCCATGGGACAAATATATTTATCCCTTTAGCTCTGTTACCTTAAAAGCTGGTGCTAAGATGAGCCACAGGATCACAAAGGTATTGTTAATCAAAGAACAGCCTTTCAGTTTAGTGAAGCAACACAGGGTATATTTAGTATTTAGAAATTTTCTCTTAAAAATCTTGATCTATTTCTATGATATTGAGCTCTTAACATCTTTTAAAATATTCATTTACCACTTTCTGGTTTATTCTAGAGGCAAGTTGGAATCACAGCTAGATAACTAGCCTGGATTTAAGTCCCGCCTCTGATACAAACTGGCTTTATGAGACTGGGCAAGTTACTTTCAGATCTCTACACTGTTGTCTAAGACCATACTTTGAAGAGAAGGTGGCAATCTGCATTGATAGAGGGAGTTTCCTCACCTGGGAGTTTCTTATACTAACGAAAGCACAGTTCCAGTTCATATCTTTTTTAACTCTTTGAAAGGATTCATAAAAGCATGCTTCTAATGATCAAGTTTCTCTGGTGCAAGTAAATATAATTCTTTTTATAAAAGACTAATTTTAAACAGTTTTTAGGATGTATTTAAAGCACCTCTAATTTGTTCATGGGTATTATTTCACCTCTACTTGAGAGTTAATGCCTTGCAGAGATAGAACCAGGAATTCTAGTGCCTATAAAAAATCAGATTTGGGTGACTTGCCCCTAGATCAAGGGACTGAGAAAAGACCTCAGGACCCAAGGTCCCTTGGGAAAAGAAATTCCAAGACACTAGTCCACACAGAGGAGAAATACTGTTTGACCACCTCCATTGGTAGAAACTTGAAGGAAACATCCTGGGGAGGTATTAGTGGAAAGGGATCAGAGTCGCATTGAGGAAGGAAAACTCAGCTGGTGGTGTGTGGAAGCCTTAGGATCCTGTTTTCAACAGAGAGCAACCAAGGATCTTCAGAGAGTATGAGACTGTTCTTCATGATGTAGGACTGGAGGAGAACTATGGGGTGGGAGGGTCAGACCATCATGTTATCACTTAAGAGCAAAGCCCCATCAGCCCAACCTAATTGCAATTCCACAGCTATACATCTTAAGCTTGGCTTTCAAGGGACAATGTCTTCACTCAGTGATGTGCTTTAAGGTTGGGAATTTAATGATCTGGGGGAAGACACTAAAGATATTGGGGTTAGATGAGGAAACATCTTGTAGTTCCTCAAATTGTATTATATAAGGGCCTGCCTGCCATACCAATGATCTCCCTACTTTTCCCATGCCTAGTGATTCTCCTAGTCCTATCTCACAAACACAGCTGGCAGGAATCACAACATAATTCTTCACAGCAAATGTTCTTTCTGGAAACAGAATTCCCATAAATCATTTCTCTAGCACCAGTTTTTGCTTCAATAAGTAGAAATAGACATACAATTCAAACAGATGAATGGTTTACATTTTGCAAAGCTTCATAACAACATTGGGAAAGACTACCTCAAATATCACTGCCTCCCATTTCTCAGAAGGCAAACACAGCAAACAATTCAGTATATTTCATGGAAAATATTAGTTCAACTATGACTTTTAGCTCTGAATTACGATTAGTTATGGGTTCCCAACTTCTTAATGCTAAGTCAAACAGATAACATTTGTGACTGTTTGACCTCAGGCAGGGATTCCTGACTTTATGCCTCTAATATGGCATACTTGAGTCACTTACAAGTGGTCATTTTCCCCGGTTCCTTTGTTTTCTCTAGAGTTAACTTAATTTCTTCACATCGGCCATTCTTTCTGGAAAACAAAATACCCATTGATGATATTTCTAGATAAAATGCATTTCTTTATTGGGGAATAATTATAATAATTATTAGAATAATTATAACTACATATATGCATATGATATAATAGTAGATACATATAGTAACTACATATACACCTATAAATACAGCTTATAATGATACAGTGCTTAATGCTAGCATCTTCCCTTTATTGATTATTTCCATTTTACCTGTAGGTATCATATTTATACACAGCTGTTTATATTTTGTCTCCCCATTAGACTGTGAGCTCCTTGAGAGCAAAGATTATCTTTTACCCTGCTTTATGATCCCAGACCTTAACACAGTGCCTGATTCATAGTCAATGAGCAATAAATACTCTCTATTCACAAGGTAACAATATAAATATCATCCCCCATTTTTCAGAAGTGGAAGCTATAGCTTTAGTTTCTGCAGTTACACTCTATCTGCTATGCCATGTTGCTTACCAAGCACTTTTCCTGTTGTCTGATACTCAAAATATGCTTCACTACTCCCTGGAATACTTTGGTTCATTGCTTGTTTTCTGGTATTGGCACTGGTTTATATATTTGATTCAGTCAGAAATGTCCCTTCTGCATAACTGGATCATTACTATATTAATTCACTTGGCAAATTCTTTGTTTTTAAGGCTATTGAAGTGATAGTCTTTAGTGCAAATTATCACACCTTTCAAATTACTGAATTCAGTTGAAAGCTTGATTACCATTTCACAAAAGCAATTTCAGGCAAAGATTGGAAAAAGCATGAGAGAGATGATGGAATATTCCCATACAAAGTATACTTACTTAAGATGTAATTTGGCCTCCACTTTACCATTAGGAAGAAGTCTGACAAAGAAGGGAGGTATTTTCTGATGCCTCTTATCTTCAGGAATATCAACATTTCCTGTCCAGGCATTTACATACCACACTCCAAGGTACTAGAGAAAGGTAGAGATAAGGAAGACCCAGGTTGTAAGAATTCTGGATATCCAGACATTGGGAGTCTTGAGACAAAGGGAGGGAAAAGAGGAAATGGCAAGGGAATGGAGAAGGGAGTCTGCCTATGTTCACATGTCCAGTATAGAACTAGGAAGGGGAGGATTTATAGCCAAACCTATGCTCAAGTAGGGTGGACATCAGATCTCTGGGTTGCTGCTAGAAGATGCCAACAAAAAAGAGGGACATCTTTTACTTCTCTTATGCAGATTCCAAAACCAAGACTCTATAAGAGAGGCCCTGACACATTCTAAGTTTGGAGAAAGGGGATTGTTTGATTAGGGATGGCATTCTGGTCTTTTCTGAGAGAGATAGTTAGAGGTGTAAAAAAAGCAATGTAATGGCATACCTTTGATTAAGTTGGTAGAATTTAACTTTCTTCTGCTATACAGAAGAATGAACCAAACCTGTCTTCAAGGGCTTTGGACAATACACTACAAGTTTCATGGACCGATTAGGAGCTTATGGGAATTGAGAGAATTCCCATAGCAGTTACAGAGGCTTGTGGCATACTAGAAGAAGAAGGCTCTTAGAACAGGTGAATATTATGGGAGTGCTGCCACTAAAATGATTTCTGTAGAGCAGACCTAGAGATGCCCAGAGAAGGTTCTACTATCCCCCAGTGTCTACTCGGGATCCTCACTGGAGAAAGACACTACCTTCAATACAGAGAAATCCTATCAGAAGAAGACAGTCCCACCCACCCCCCTTTTATGATTAAGGAGGCTCTGTCTTTCTAAGAGTTAAACAAGTTGACCTGGTTGCCTCTGCCTAAAAGGTATTCATGTCAAAGTAACATGTCTCGCTTAGATTTATCTGTGGTACCACAATTTGGACTGGATTTTTTGGCTGGGTTTTTTGATAAAAACCAGCTGCGATATCCCAAATCAGACTGATTCTCTCTCCTACCTTAGATGCCATTTCATGTATCACTTCTCATTGAACCACCACCAAATCCTTACTCCTGAGGGCTGCTAATAGCTTTGCTCTCATCTTACCCATAGTACCTGCAAGAAGTCACCATGGTCACTGTGACAAGATACCCATTCTGCAGGTTTCTAAGAGTGATTACGTAGGTTTGATGAACTAATGATTCTAAAACAAACCTACAAAAAAGCATGTATCACATGGGCCAAATGGAATTGAAGTTCTAAAGACCCTGTGCCACTTAACTGGTTCCCTGCAAATTGCAGTTTCTGACTCATATGAGACTTGCTCCATTTAGGGCTACTAATATTTTTAATTGGTCTTCAGCAGTAAAAGAAATAGAAATATCCCTGTTCCCAGCTTCCAGCTAACTCTGGTCACAACAGACTTGGAACAAAGTGGGAAATTCTCACCTTGGAACCTATACTATCTCCCTCTCTGATCTCCTCTTCTGTGGGTTCAAAGAGTTCTACCAAATCCATAGGCATATAATTTCTGTCTTCTGACTGAGTTATATGGTAAGAGGGTTTTAGGGGTTGTAGATCAACCTGGAAAGAGACTGAGTGGGTCCCTAGGCTGAGAATGGAATCTTCTGGCTGATGTACATCTCTCCCAGCCATTCTCACTCCCCAGAAAGAAAAGTGGCCTCACCTTTGATTGGATCTCATCATAAGAAATAGGTTTCCATGAGGCATGGATGACAGAGATAAAGCACATCAAGAGTAATATCCTCATCTTCAGATGACTAGACTCTGGCTTCTTGACAGAGAACCTGGTTGTACAAATTGAAAAGACCGTGGCTTTCCTTCCTTCTTTATATAGTGCCCCTCATTCAAAGGCACTGAAAACTGATCCCCCTCTCACACAATGCCCCAGTCAGTCTTTCAAAAGAGAAGAGATAATAGCATTATTTTTGGAAGAAAATGGTCAAATGTCTTTATGATTCTTTAATGATAGTAAAATCACTCTAGGAATCAGCAGGATCTAATTTTTTGATGCCTGCAATGTTTAGGTGTTCTCACAATTGATACCATTATTGGTAGGAGGCCAGATTATTATCAGAATGTGATGTTTTCAAAGGTCTTGTACTTTTTGGGTAATAAAGAAAAAAACAATGGCTTCATTTCATTCCTACCATTCAATCCCTTCCCCTACCCCCTCACTACATGTGCTTTTTTAAAATAATATTTTATTTTCTCCCAATTACATGTAAAACCAATTTTTAACATTCACTGTTTTGTTTTATTTTGAATTTTGAATTCCAAAATCTATCCCTCCCTCCTTCCCTGAGATGGCAAGCAATGTGATATAGGTTATGCATGTGCAACCATATGAAACATTTCTGTATTACTCATTTTATGCAAGAATATGGGAAAAGAAAAAGAAAGAGAGAGAAAAAAAGAAAGGAAGGAAGGAAAGAAGAAAGGAAAGAAGGAAGGAAGGAAGGAAGGAAGGAAGGAAGGAAGGAAGGAAGGAAGGAAGGAAGGAAGGAAGGAAGGAAGGAAGGAAGGAAGGCAGAAACAGCTGTCATGTTTTTCCAGGCTTTTCAGGTGAATTAGACACTTTTCTTTCATCTGGCATGCATGTCTACATGGATTCTAAGGTCCATTCAAACTCCCTTCTACTGTTTCTCACATACAACATTCCTTTTCTGATGTCCATATCCTTATACTGGAATTCCATGTTGTTGGATTATATTCCCTCTTTGACTAAACCTCTTAGAATCCCATATTTTCTTCAAAACCTAGCTAAGTTCCACCTTCTACAGGAAGCTTTTCATGTTCTCCCCAGCTGCTAGTGTCTCCCCAAAAAAATTACCTTAAAATTATTTGCTATACATATATGCATACATTCATGTGTGGTATATGAGTCTATAGGTCATCTTCCTTTCTAGATTAGCACAGAAGCACATAAGGAACAGATATTTATTGGTATAGGAAACACCCAGATGGACTCTACCAATGAGATTGATTCTTTCTCGGCAACCTATAACCTTAAACAATTTTCTAGAGCACTAGGTGTTTGTGACTTACTCAGAATCACATAACCAGTATGTGTCAGAGATGGAACTTGAACCTTGGTCTTCCTGGCTCTGAGGTTAGCTTCCAATTCTCTACCCTACACTGTCTCTCCCTGGTACATACTAACAACTTTAAAATTTTTGATTTTTAGTGGGAGGAAGGATATAAGAATTGAGTTATACTCTTCTAAAAACTTCACCATATACAAGATTTTCACCCTCAGGGAAGAGCCAAGATGGCAGAGTAGAATGATTCACATACTCTAGTTCTTCCCCCACAGACCATGAAATTCCTGTAGTAAAAGACTCTCAAAAAATTCTAGAGCAGCAGAAGCCACAGAATGACAGACTGAAAGAGATTTTCAGCCAAAGGTAACCTGGAAGACTGACAGGAAGGGTCTATCCCATGGGATGCTGAGCAGAGTGGAGCCCAGCCTTGATCATGTGGTACTGGGAGGAACAGAACCAGAACAGGCCTCTGGGGCAGAATCCCCAGCAGGGAGGTTCTCAGATCCCTCAACCCACAAGTGTCCAAGAGAGCTTCAAAGGTCAGTGAGAAGGCTTTCCCAGCTGGGCAAGAGGGGAGTATGGTGTCCCCCAGCATGGGATCCAGGGGGCAGCTGTGGTAGTGGTGACAATGTCCATCTGTGAAGCACTCTGCCTAAAGCCCCTGGGGGAATTCAGCAGCTGATCTGAACCTCAGCTCTGAGCATGGTCCTGGAGTTAGGAGGAGTACTAGGACCCTCCTCTTGACAAAGGATTCAGAAGTCAAATAATTGGCTGGGAAAATGCCCAAAAAAGGGGGAAAAAATAAGACCATAGAAGGTTGCTTTCTTAGTGAACAGGTATTTTCTTCTATCCTTTCAGGTGAGGAAGAACAATGCATACTGTCAGAGGAAGTCAAGTCTTCTGCAACTAGTACCTCCAAAATGAATATGGAGTGGGTTTAGGCCATGGAAGAGGTAGAAAAGTGAGTCAACAGTTTGCTAAAAGAGACCCAAAAAATGCTGAAGAAAATAACACCTTTACAAATAGGCTAACTCAATTGGAAAAAGAGGTTCAAAAAGTCAATAAGGAGAAGAAGGCTTTAAAATGCAGAATTAGCCAAATGGAAAAGGAGATTCAAAAGCTCACTGAAGAAAACAGTTCTTTAAAAATGAGAGTGGAGCTGAGGGAAGCTAATGACTTTATGATAAACTGAGAAACTGCAAAACAAAACCAAAAGACTTGAAAAATAGAAGACAATATGTAATATCTCATTGGAAAAACAACTGACCTGGAAAATAGATCCAGAAGAGACAATTTAAAAATTATGGGACTACCTGAAAGCCATGATCAAAAAAAAGAGCCTAGACATTATCTTTCATGAAATTATCAGGGAAAACTGCCCTGATATTCTAGAACCGGAGGGCAAAATAAATATTGAAAGAATCCAATTGTCACCTCCTGAAAGAGACCCAAAAAGAGAAAGTCCTAGAAATTTTGTGACCAAATTTCAGAGTTCCCAGGTGAAGGAAAAAATATTTCAAGCAGCCAGAAAGGAACAATTCTAGTACTGTGGAAATACAATCAGGGTAACGCAGGATCTGGCAGCTTCTACATTAAGCGATCAAAGGACTTGGAATAGGATATTCCAGAAGCCAAAGGAACTGGGATTAAAACCAAGAATCACCTAGCCAGAAAAACTGAGTATAATACTTCAAGGGAAAAAATGGTCATTCAATGATATAGAGGACTTTCAAGCATTCTTGATGAAAAGACCAGAACTGAAGAAAAAATTCAACTTTCAAACACAAGAATCAAGAGAAGCATGAAAAGGTAAACAGGAAAGAAAAATTATAAAAGACTTTCTAAAGCTGAACTGTTTACATTCCTACATGGAAAGGTAATATTTGTAACTCTTGAGACTTATCTCAGTATTTCTGTAGGTAAAGGGATTATACACACACACACACACACACACACACACACACACACACACACACACATAGATAGAGAGCACAGGCTGAGTTGGATCAGAATGTATGATATCTATAAAAAAATAAAATTAAAGTGTGAGAGAGGAATATATTGGAAGAAGAAAGGGAAAATGAAGTGGGGCAGACTATCACTCATAAAAGAGATAAGAAAAATCTTTTTCAATGGAGGAAAAAAGGGAAGAGGTGAGAGGGGAAAAGTGAAGCTTACTCTCTTCATATATGGCTTAAGGAGGGAATAACATGCTCAGTAAATTTGATATGAAAATCTATCTTACGCTACAGGAAAGTAGTGAAGAAGGGGACAAGTGGAGTGAGGGTGATAATAGATGGGAGGGCAAATGGGATAAGGGAGTAAACTAGAAGTAAACACTTTTGGGAAGGGACAAGGTCAAATGAAAGAACAGAAAAAAAGGGGAGGCAAGGGTAGGATGGAGAGCAATATAGTTAGTCTTACACAATATGACTATTATGGAAGTCTTTTGGAAGATGACACATATATTGCCTGTATTGAATTGCTTACCTTCTCAATGGGGATGGGTGGGGAGGGGGGGAGGGAGAGAAGTTGGAATTCAAAGTATTAGAAACAAATGTTGAGAATTGTTGTTGCATATAACTGGAAAATAAGAAATACAGATAATGGGGTATAGAAATTTATCTTGCCCTACAAGAAAAGAGGGAAGATAGGAATAAGGGAAGGGTGGGGTGTGATAGAAGGGAGGGCACATTGAGGGAATGGGAAATCAGAATGCAAGGTGTTATGGGGTGGGGGGAGGAGAGAGATTGGGAGAAAACTTGGACTTCAAAATTTTATGGAAATGAATGTTGTAATCTAAAAATAATTCTAAAAACAGACTTTCACCTCCCCCATCTAGAAAGAGATTTTCACTTAGATATCACAGTCTCATAGCAGTCATCCTCAGTACTTTTGACAGATAAGGAAAATGAAGCCAAATGACTCCTCAAGGGTCACAGAGAGAGTATTACCAAATTAGGATCATAACCTAGGTCTTAGAGGCTCAAAAACCTCTGCTTCCCCTAAACTGAAACTCAAACATTGAGTTATGTCATTTCTTGGAAACTTCATAATTGTCTTAACTGGGCAAATTTGCCTGTAACCTTGAGTTGAACCCAACCCAAAGCCAAGTTTTTGGGGCTTATGTTGTAAGTCAGTACAATAGTATCATTGTGATAGAAAGTGTACCTCTCATACCTAGTCTTTGGCACTCCACAAAGGTCTCCAGATAAGGAGGGAGGGAGGGAAGAAGAGGAGTGCAGATATAATGCTTTGATCTATTGGTTTTGGAAAAAAGTTACGCTGGATAAGGATCTCTGTTTAATCCAAGGAGAAACAATGAGGGAGCTAGCGTGGCATCTATGAGAATGGGTAGTATAGGCAAAGTACAAGGGTCTAGGACATGAGGGAGCCTCACAGACCTCTTTGGAGAGGAGATGCATTTACCATATTTAGAGCAGGGATTGGCAAACTACTCCCCAAGGGCCAATCCTACCTCTTGCTTTTGAATAACCTGTGTGCTATACTAGCAGAGGTTCAGAAAGTCAGCATGACATAACTGTATACAGAATCAAAACACCTGAATTCAAATCCAGACTCTTCCATTTACAACTTATATGATCCTGGCTAAGCCACTTAACCACCCTAGTCCTCTGTTTACTTCTCTTTAAAATAAATTACACTAGATGACCTCAAAGGTATCTTACAGATTTAAATTTGTTACTGGTGTTTATAAGTGATCTTGGGTTTGATTATTTGTATCTGCCTCTCCAGCTTGAGTTCTAGTTATCTCTCCTATACTAATCCAAATATTTCAGAAATGATGATAAATAGTTCTTCTGTGGTTTCAGTTTTAAGTTCAACTGCCAATCATATAAACTTAGTTCTAAGACTAGAAATGACCTTAGAGACCATCTAATCCAACTCCCTTATTATACAGCTGAATTATATTATATATTATATTAGTTATAACTATATTATACAGCTGAGGTAACCAGGGTAAGAATGGGGATGGTGATTTGCCCAAGGCTGCAAGCAGTAAACTTCAGAGGTAAAATTTGAAGCCAGGTCTTCTGATGCCAGAGCCAACTCTCTTTCACTGTATTTGTACTAGGTATATATCTGACCATGTCACACCCTTATTGAAATAATTTCTCCAATGGTTCCCTATTTCTTCTAAGATAAAATATAAACACTTTTCCCTGTCTTTCCCATCTCCCCACCATTTCCCAACCATGCTTTGTATCAGTCCCATTACTTACTCACTGTTGTAGTAACACTAAACTTTTTGCTCTGTCACAAATTCAGCATCAGTCAATAAACATGTATTAAGAGCCTACTATGAGCTAGGTACTGCGCTGAGAGATTGAGATACAAAAAGAGGCAAAAGATGATACCTAACCTCAAGGAGCTTACAATCTGAGTACACCCATAATATATTATTTCTTCCCTTCTTTCAAGGATCAATTCAGGTGCCACCTCTTTCTTGAAAACTTCATGACCTGCCCATTATCTCTTCCTTCAAATATTCCTAGGATTCTTTGGGTTCTCTTTTACCCACTCCCTTCTCCTTCACTTCCTACCCTGTATAACATATATCTATGGTCATGTGGTATCCCTCTAGGGAAATATGTTACTTGAGGGTAAGGAGGTATTTTTCCTTTTTGTCTTCCACTAGAACCTAGTATAATGCCTTGGGCACAGGAGGAATTTAATAAGTATATATTGAATTGAATTGAATCCTGGACATGGCAGAGACTCCTATTTGTCCAATGGATATAGCACTGTCCCAGTATCTGACCCAGAGAACTCCTAGATTAAGGACGAAATGACCTCTTGAATTAGTAAGGTGTCTCCCAAATGGCCAGATTTCTTTCAGAAGAATTATATGAACACTTTCTTTCCAAGAGAAGCTACCTAGAATACTTTGAACCAACCTATAAAAGGTAGCATTGAAAGAATAGCCTTTAACAACACAATCTATTATCTCAACCCTGGTAAGGACTACTCCCTTGTCAGCCATTTGGCTGCTTTGTACCTTGACCTTACTTGAAACACACACGTATGCGCACACACATGCACACATGCACACACATGCACAAACACCTCTCTCTCTCTCTCTCTCTCTCTCTCTCTCTCTCTCTCTCTTTCTCCCCCTGTCTCTCCCTAATAAGAAAGTTTCTGCCTGTGACTTCTCTTTTGCCTGATCAATGCCTAAGTGACTGAATAAAAACTCACTCAATGCATTATATCTAACTTGTCCTAGACCATGATTCCCATTCCATTTGGCTATCCACCAGTAACCCAGACCTTATCTTGCCATCTTACTATCTGACCATATACCTTACTGTCATGCATACCCATCTTCTGGGCACAATAATCAAATCAATACAACCATTATTCCTGGATAGTATGGGTAAATCAATTGCCTTATGACTCTACTCCCAATCCCTCATACCCCAAACCAAAACATGTCCTCCCTAGCCATCACTCCCCTATATCTGTTGTCTTCCCCCATTAGATCAGAAACTTCTTGGGGGCAAGGATTGTGTCATTTTGTACTTTTATCCCAAGCACTATACTTGGCACATTGTATGTAATAAATAAATGTTTTTTCTTCATTTCTTCATTTTTTTTGTTCTGACAAGAAATATCATCCCCTCTTCTGGTCATCCATTGGGCATGGCTTTTACTTAGATCTTCTAGAATTGAGTCTCCTCTTGAGCTAACCTTGGAACTCTATCTTGAGTCAATTACGAAAAGTCCCTGACCCTAAGAGAGGATTTCAAGTTTATCCATGAATACTTCAAGGATCCAAGATTTCACTGGGGTAGGCACTTTCTCAACTTATGCAGACTGAACCCCCTGGACTTGGCAGACTGTCTTAAACAATTATAACCAAATAAGTGAACCATTTTGTGGTCAGTCAGTTGGTGAATCTCTCTGAACTTAGCTAGCCTAGCCTTTGAACAGTAGGCACCCAATCTACGATTAGACTAAGACTGAAATTTTCTGATTTTGTAGAACAAAATTTCTAGTTTTGTAGAATGTACCTATGAAGGTTAAATTTCAGTGGTGGTCTAACCTAAAAACTAGTCACCTTCATGCCATGATGAGTCATCCCTGCCTTATGTCTCTTCTTTACTTTAGTCCATCTTCTACTCAGTAATCAAACTGATCGTCCTAAAACATAAATCTGGCCTTGTCAACTCCTATTCAACTGACTGTGGTGGTTCCTTAGAATCAAATACAAAATCTTCTCTTTGGGATTCTTTATAACCTGGCCTCTTCTTATCTTTCCAGTTTTCTTACCCCTAACTGACTCCCATCCATACTGTGTGATCCAGCAACATTGTACTCCTTGCCAGTGAGGAATATTCATACATGACATTCCATCTTCCAACTCTGAGCTTTTCCACTGGCTATTCCCCATACATGGAATGCTCTCCCTCCTCATTTCTGCCTCTTGACTTTGTTAGCTTCCTTCTTGTCCCAGACAAAATCTCACCTTCCATAGTAAGCCTTTCCAGATTCCCCTTAATGCTAGGACTTTCAGTCTTTTGATTATTTTCAACTTATCTTGTATATATTTTGACTGTACATAATTATTTGTATGTTGTCTATCCCCATTAAATTCTGAGTTCCTTGAAATCAGACTGTCTTTTGCCTTTCATTATATTTTTAGCTCTTATCAGAGTTCCTAGCACTTGATAATGCTTGTTGACTAATTTCAAGAGTCCAATATGAGTGCCAAGGTACAGCTGAAGAAATATCCCTCCTGATCTTTGTAGAGAAGTGAGAGGTGGAGTAGAAAAAAGATAAGAAATTGACATATTTCAACAGACATAGTAGCTATGTTGATTGTTTCAACCATTTTCTTACTACAAGTAGGAGTATTGTGAAATAGGCAGAAGCAGGGTAAAACATGAAAATATACAGTATAAAAAAAGAAAGGAATCAATAAAACTTTTTCATGTGTATATGAGTCTACGAAGTAAGGAATGACACATGGTCTGCAGAGCACCAAGGCTAGAGGAGTGGACACCAGTATCTGATAATATGATGCCATTCAACTTTCAGCAAAAAACAGTTCCTTCTGCTCAGTTGAATCAATTCTATCTAAATGTGGCTCTACCTGGGAACTGATCTCCAACTGAAATAGTTTCTAGATAGACATATCATCCTCCCAGTTATTTGGATAACTATGCTATTTTTAATATGAAGGTGGCCCACTACCAAAATTTTAGAATGGAGCAAGATGAGGTAGGTGGGATTGTCTACTGGTGGGCATTCCTTTTTGCAATGTACTCTATTATCCAAAGGGATTTGGGATTTTACCTAAGGCCAAACTATCCAGATTCTTGGGAAGGGGTATGAATATAGAAGTGGGTGTCAAGCCAAGAAAACAAGACATGGAAGAGAGTAGACTTTGACTTTGGCATATAGAAGATAATGGCAGCAGTTGGAGCCTAAACAGCATCCCAGACAGATTCCATTCACTGAAATCTTTATGAGTTGAGCTGTGCTCTATCAAAGCAATGACTCTTCCCTCAAAATGACCAAAATCTGGGGATAGAATTCCAGAGCCATCCATAACAACCATCTAAGATGCAGGAAAGGGGCGCTTGGGGGGGACTAGCTTGGAGATCAAGTTTTCTTGGGGAACTGAAATACACTTTCCTCTTTTCCATCATATTTCCTCCCTTATTCTATTTACTTCCTAATTGAGAACTGGAAGCTGTGGAAATAAGGCACGGTGCTGTTGCCTCCCTTTCCCCATCTTATGGCATCAGACTGTAGCTGTTTTGAAAATTGTTGTTTTTGTAAAAATGGTTTTAAGTGATTTCTCATATTGTGGTGATAATATAAATTAAATATGCATAAATACATTAAAATAAATATATCCTGACTACATGTAATCATGTACATGTATAATCTATACCAAATTGTTTGCCTCCACAAGGAAAAGGGGGAGAGAGAATTTGAAACTCATAATTTTTAAAAAGGAATATCAAAAATTGTTTCTACATGTAATTGGAGAAAAATTGAAAATCCAGATATTCAGTTGAATGTATGACAATTTTGCTGAGTTGAATAATAACAGTAATTGGGCTGGAGTGAAGGACACCCAGAAGGGTAGTAAATTTAAAAGTATTGAGGTTGACTTTTAGCCAAGATGACCAAACGAGACATATCCTGTTCATGAAACACCTTGCTCCGAAATACCTATCTTCACCAGCAGAATCCCAATGTTCACACAAATCTGAAAAATTATTAAGAAATCTGATGAAAAACTTGATAAGGGATTTTTTCAACCTGGAACATCAAAAAAAAAGTTAGACAGCTGCCCAAGGGCAATAGAAATGAAAACCTCTAGATAAGCTATCATGCTAGAATATGTAGGTACAACCCTGAAAAATCCAGGGCTCCAAGCCTCAAAGATACAGGAGAGGCTAAATCTAGTACAACGAGGTCAGCAGTGCCAAAGCTAAGGCCTTGCAGGGTAATACTAAGCAGAACTAAAAGAAGTATCTAGAAAGAAATGGTTCAAGTACCAAGAAACTACAGTTGGGATTATGTAAAACCAAAAAGGTTCTACTAAAAACAAAAGGATATCTTGAAATACAATATTCAAAAGGCAAAAGAAATAGACTTCTTACAACAGAAATTATTTATCCTTCATATTTGAATACAATCTTATGTGGGGGGCAGGGGGTGGTGCAATGGATATTTGTTAGAATTGTGGGCTTCAAGCATTTGTAATGACAAGACCAGAGCTGAATAAGAACTTTGAAATCTAAACACAAGTCTAAAGAAATCTAGAAAGGAACTTTTATTTGAGCAATCTGGAAGAAAGTTTATTGTAATTTAGTGCTAACATTCTAACAGAAGGAAAAGAAATATGATCTTTCCAAATGTTAATGTCTTTAAAGGGGATTAAGGAAGGCAAATAAGAACAGAGATGAATAGCATTTTCCATCAGGAGCCTTTTGGAATTGTCTTGGGTCATTATACTGCTGAGAAGATCTAGGTTGGTCATAGTTGATCACTGCACAATGTTGCTGTTATTGTGTACAATGGGGCTTGTTCTAAGGAACTAAAGATTTAAAGAAGAAAAAGAAAAGGTGGATAAAAATAATACACTAGTGTGTGTGTGTGTGTGTGTGTGTGTGTGTGTGTGTGTTCAAAGAAGAGGACCATGACATCAGAGAAATAATGACATGACTTGCACTTGACTTTGTTTTGAGTGAGGGAGGGCTGTGCAGGTCAGCAGCCTCACTTCTCCTTCAGAACCATCTGAATCCAGTGACCAGATATTCATCAGGATGACTGGAGGTGACCCAGGATGAGGCAGTTGGGCTTAAGTGACCTGCCCAAGGTCACACAGCTAGTGAGTGTCAAGTGTCTGAGGTGAGATTTGAACTCAGGTCCTCCTGGCTCCTGCACTGGTGCTCTATCTACTGCACCACCTAGCTGCCCCAATACACTAGTGTACAAAAGAGGAAGATGGAATAAGGAAATGAACAATTATAGAGTGTCCCTCAGTGCCAGGAACTGTGTTAAATGCTTTACAAATATTGTCTCATTTGATCCTTACAACAACCCTAGGAGACATGTGCTATTATTATCCTCCATCTTACTGTTAAGAAATCTGAGACAGACAAGTTTAGTGACTTGCCCAATGTAAAACAGATAATGTGTTTGAGGCCAAATTTGAACTCAGGTCTCCTGACTCCAGATTCAGTATTCTATCCACTGTGCCACCAGCTTACTCTAAGAAAAGCATGAAACTCACTATTTCTCATAATTGAGGTGTGTGAGAAAAATATGAAAATCTGGAAGAAAGGGTAGGAGGCATAGGCAACAGAAGAATCTCACAATATTTTTAATAGTATTCTATTTTTTCTAATTACACGTAAAGATAGTTTTCAACATTCATTTTTATAAGATATTTAGTTTCATATTTTTCTCCCTCTCTCCTCTCCCCCCTCCCCAAGTAATCTTATGTAGGTTATACATGTACAATCATGTTAAAGACAATTCCACATTACTCATGTTGTGAAAGAAGAAATAGAACAATAGAGAAAACCCCCCCAAAAAAACAAAAAAAAATTAAAATAACATGCTTTAATCTGCATTCAGACTTCATTGTTCTTTCTCTGGATATGGATAGCATTTTCCATCATAAATCTTTTTGAATTGTATTGGGTCTTTGTATTACTCAGAAGATCTAAGTCCGTCATAGTTCATCACTGCACAATGTTGCTGTTACTATGTACAATGCTCTCCTGGTTCTGCTCGCTTCACTCAGCATCAGTTCATGTAAGCCTTTCCAGGTTTTTCTGAAGTCCACCTGCTCATCATTTCTTATAGCCCAATAGTATTCCATTACATTCATAAACCATAACTTCTTTAGCCCTTCCCTAGCTGATAGGCATCCCTTCAATTTCCAATTCTTTGCCACCACAAAAAGAGTCGCTATGAATATTTTGTACTTGTAGTTCCTTTTCCCTTTTTTCATGATTTCTTTGAGATACAGACCTAGCACCAGTATTGATGGACTAAAAGCATGCAGTTTGATTGCCCTTTGGGCATAGTTCCAAATTGTTCTCCAGAAAGGCTGAATCTGTTCACAACTCAACCAACAATGCGTTAGTGACCAATTTTCTCACATCTTCTCCAACATTTGTCATTTTCCTTTTCTGCCTTATTGGTCACTCTGATAGGTGTGTAATAGTACCTCAGAGTTGTTTTAATCTGCATTTCTCCAATCAATAGCAATTTAAAGCATTTTTATATGATTATTCATAGCTTTAATTTTTTCACCTGAAAACTACCTAGAACATCACATATTTAGTTAACAATATAGTTATATTAAAGGGAAAAGATATTATCACTGAATGCACAACTCTTCTTGAGACATGAGCCAATAAGCAAGAAGCTCCAAGTTTAAAATGGGCAAAGCAGGATCATTTTTCCTTTACTGGGGTAAGCTATACTCGTGGGCTGGTTTTAAAAGGAAAGTCACACCCTTCCCCCAAAAGTGGAGGAGGAGTGAATTTCATCAGGATGCTTAGTAGCTTAAAGGGTTCAGAGAAAGTCTGGCAGGTCAACCTGATTTGCTCAAGAGTGCCACCACCTTTTATATATGATAACAATATCCAGGTAAATGATATTTTTTTTTAATTTGTCCAAGGTCACTTAAGCAACACTCTACCTTTTTGACTGAATTCTGGAGGTATCTATTCCCCTTTAACTGACCAACATTAAATGGGTTGATACTTTTAAACTATCACTTTAATCTGAGGTCATAGTTTCACAATAATAATGATACTTGCCATGATACCCATACTGTTTCCCCACCTTTTGCATTTAGAATGCTGGACTTTAATCACCTTTAGGACTGCTGATCCTGATTGTTAACACACCTGTCACCTTCTATTTATGTAGCCTAGGATCAATCTAGTTAATTCCAATTAACTCAGTAAGCATTTATTAATCACTTTCTATGCATCTATCTGCTTCATAGCGTGCCATGGCCAAAGGATTCATCACCTAGTTGCTAACATGTAAAGTTCTCTATAATTAGCTGAGTTGTTCTATAGATAGAAGACTTATTTGAGGTAACCATAGGATTTATTCTTTCTATGCAAGCCTTGGACACTAAAGGATTGACGAGATTATGCTCCATAAAATATATTAGGTTGCACTCTTTGCCAGATTTATTCATTGCAGTCATACTCATCAATTAAGTTTACCAATTAAAAAACATTAAGAGGGCAGAGCCAAGATGGCGGAGTAGGAAGACGCACATATGCTACCTCCAAAACCCACTGCCCATAAAATATCTGGAAAAAAATAACCACTGGCGAATTCTGGAGCAGCAGAAGCCACAGAACAATCTCTAGAGATTTCTGCTCCAGAGAGCCTGAAAACCTCTCGCAAAAGGTCCCTCGCTCCCCGGACCCAGAGCAAGCCCAACCTTGCCTCGGCAGCATGGCACGGAAAGGAGCGGATCAGAGCAGGCTTCAGGGACAGAATCTCCAGCCGCCGCGCGGGTCCCCCACCCACAGGTGACAAGGGTTGGTGAGAGGGTCTCTTTGGCGGATCGAGAAGGGTGTGGGGTGCCCCCATAACTCAGGGCCCCTTGAGAGGCAGCAGTGGAGGTGGGAGCAGACCAGGGCTCCCCAAGCAGGCAGGAGCCTGGATCCATTGTTGAAGGTCTCTGCATAAACCCCCTGAGGGAACTGAGCCCGTGAGGCAGCCCTGTCCTGACCTGAGCACCTGAATTTAATCTCACACTGAATAGCAGCCCTGCCCCCCCGCCCAAAGCCCTGAGGCTGGGAAGCAGCATTTGAATCTCAGACCCCAAGCACTGGCTGGGAGGATCTGGAGGCAAGGTGGGGGTGGAGAGGACACTCAGAAGTCAAGTCACTGGCTGGGAAAATGCCTAGAAAAGGGAAAAAAAATAAGACTATAGAAGGTTACTTTCTTGGTGAACAGGTATTTCCTCCCTTCCTTTCTGATGAGGAAGAACAATGCTTACCATCAGGGAATGACACAGAAGTCAAGGCTTCTGTATCCCAGCCCACCCAATGGGCTCAGGCCATGGAAGAGCTCAAAAAGGATTTTGAAAATCAAGTTAGAGAGGTGAAGGAAAAACTGGGAAGAGAAATGAAAGACATGCAAGCAAAGCATGAAAAACAATTAAACACCCTGCTAAAGGAGACCCAAAAATGCTGAAGAAAATAACACCCTGAAAAATAGGCTAACTCAATTGGCAAAAGAGGTTCAAAAAGCCAGTGAGGAGAAGAATGCTTTCAAAAGCAGAATTAGCCAAATGGAAAAGGAGATTCAAAAGCTCACTGAAGAAAATAGTTCTTTCAAAATTAGAATGGAACAGATGGAGGCTAATACTTTATGAGAAACCAAGAAATCACAAAACAAAACCAAAAGAATGAAAAAATGGAAGATAATGTGAAATATCTCATTGGAAAAACAACTGACCTGGAGAATAGATACAGGAGAGACAATTTTAAAATTATGGGACTACCTGAAAGCCATGATCAAAAAAAAAAGAGCCTAGACATTATCTTTCATGAAATTATCAAGGAAAACTGCCCTGAGATTCTAGAACCAGAGGGCAAAATAAGTATTCAAGGAATCCATAGATCACCGCCTGAAAGAGATCCAAAAAAGGAAACTCCTAGGAACATTGTGGCCAAATTCCAGAGTTCCCAGGTCAAGGAGAAAATATTGCAAGCAGCTACAAAGAAACAATTCAAGTATTGTGGAAATACAATCAGGATAACACAAGATCTAGCAGCTTCTACATTAAGGGATCGAAGGGCATGGAATAGGATATTCCAGAAGTCAAAGGAACTAGGACTAAAACCAAGAATCTCCTACCCAGCAAAACTGAGTATAATACTTCAAGGGATAAATTGGTCTTTCAATGAAATAGAGGATTTTCAAGCATTCTTGATGAAAAGACCAGAGCTGAAAACAAAATTTGACTTTCAAACACAAGAATGAAGAGAAGCATGAAAGGGTAAACAGCAAAGAGAAGTCATAAGAGACTTACAAAAGATGAACTGTTTACATTCCTACATGGAAAGACAATATTTGTAACTCTTGAAACTATTCAGTATCGGGTACTGGGTGGGATTACACACACACACATGCACACGCACACGCACACACACATAGAGACAGAGTGCACAGAGTGAATTGAAGAGGATGGGATCATATCTTTAAAAAATGAAATCAAGCAGTGAGAGAGAAATATATTGGGAGGAGAAAGGGAGAAATGGAATGGGGCAAATTATCTCTCATAAAAGATGCAAGCAAAAGACTTATTAGTGGAGGGATAAAGAGGGGAGGTGAGAGAAAAACATGAAGTTTACTCTCATCACATTCCACTAAAGGAAGGAAAAAAATGCACACTCATTTTGGTATGAAAACCTATCTTACAATACAGGAAAGTGGGGGATAAGGGGATAAGCAGGGTGGGGGGGATGATGGAAGGGAGGGCATGAGGAGGAGGGAGCAATTTGAGGTCAACACTCATGGGAAGGGACAGGATCAAAGAGAGAATTGAAGTAATGGGGGACAGGATAGGATGGAGGGAAATATAATTAGTTCTTACACAACACTACTATTATGGAAGTCATTTGCAAAACTACACAGATTTGGCCTATATTGAATTGCTTGCCTTCCAAAGGGAAGGGGTGGGGAGGGAGGGAGGAAGAGAAGTTGGAACTCAAAGTTTTATGAACAACTCTCGAGTACTGTTCTTGCCACTAGGAAATAAGAAATATAGGTAAAGGGGTATAGGATGGAGACAAGGGCAGAGAGGGATGATAGAAGAGAGGGCAGATTGGCACACAGGGGCAATTAGAAGGCTCGGTGTTTTGGGGTGGAGGGAGGGGACATAAGGGGAGAAAATTTGGAACCCAAAGTTTTGTGAAAATGAATGTTAAAAGTTAAATAAATAAATAAATAAATACAAATAAATATATAATAAAAAAATAAAGAAAGAAAAAAGAAAAAAAAAGAAACTGAAAAAAAAAACCATTAAGCGCCTACTCTGCCAGGCAATATGTATAAAAAGAAAATATGAAACCTTCCCTATTCTAAAGTTTACATCCTACCATCCTGCCATTTAGTATATTTAAACCATAAATGTTTTCTAAAAAATAAGTACATTAGTTACAAGGGCTTTATCTTCTATATTTTTTATTCCAAACAGTTGACACACTAGGTACTCTATCAATTATGGTTGCTTGTGATGATGGTGCTGTCTGACTGCTCTATGTCATGGTTACATATTCATTTGCAAGAAGTGATCTTGTCTCATACCTATCTATAATCCCTGTAGAATATATACCACAGGCCTGAAAACACAGTCCATGAAGCATGTTTAATATTATTGAACCAAATAAGTATCTCAGATAATGGTGGGACTAGTCAATACTATGGTAATCAGTTGGACAGCCTATCTGGTGGCTATCCACTCCCCCTAAGGTCCCTACCTGTGGGTTCAATCATGTTATTAACAAAAACAGTAAGTACAGTGCTAAAGTGGACTATGGTCTGGCTTCTCTCTGACATTTACTAGTTGTGTGAGGTCAATTCGCATAATTTCCCTAGGCCTCAACTTCCTCAACTAATGAATGGAGGTAATGATACCCCAAGCATATATCTCAAAGAGTTATTGTAAGACTCAAATGAGGCAATGCATTCAAGGAGTTCTGTAAACTTCACAGAATTATATAAGAGTCAGTGGCTATTGTTCACAGGTTCTTATGCAAATGTCAGAACCTTTAGACCATTTCTATTCCACTTCCAAGCATCCAATCCATCCAGTACAAGATTCAGTTGACTCAGAGAAAAACAAGCTCTTTTTTGGAGAGTGTGTGTGTGTGTGTGTGTGTGTGTATTTTTTAATGAAAACAGAAAATGTTGTTAGCAGAGCTTGAACTAGAAATTATAATACCTAGGATAAGTAGTATAATATGTGTCCATAGCAAATGACATAAAATATGCTCTGAAAACAACTTTTAAAAACAAATGAATCTGATTACAAGGAAACATTGGATCACTAGCCTATGGAGGGGATGATGAGATAGAAATCTTGGGATACTCCCAGGGAATGTAGGAAGAAGCATACCCTCTAGTAGCTTATTACTTCAAAGAATTATGCTTGCTCTCTAACTATTAAACAGAGCTGATCCTTCACAGCTAAGGACTGCAAGTTCTCAGTTTTAGTACCCTAGAGCAAAACCTGGGATACCATAGTTAAAGCTCTGGTAGTTAGCAACATAAAGAGAAAATAGATGAGTTTTAACTCTCTGTTTCAGTATCATATATACAACTTTTTATTTCTTCCTATAGAAGCCCTAAGTCCCTTTCAACCTTTGTAACTCCAAGGTCCCAGCACTCCTAGTCAATGGCACCTTAACTGGTTGTCACCCACTTCTTATTCATTGATCCCAAGAAAACCTCAAAAAGGAAACAGATTTGACCAAGGATTACTGCTTCATACATTCATGCAGCACTATGAGAAAGTAGTAGTGGGTCACAAAGAAAGTGGAAAGGAAAGAGAAGCTACTATATGATATGGTCATAGGGAATGGTTGGTCATCTGAAAAGATGGCTGAAATTTCCAGGATAGCATTGATTCTGAGATTAAAGTGAATAGTCTTCTTTTAAAAATAAAATGAATACTCAGTAATGGTTACTTGGGGTTTCATGAAGTAGCAGAAGCAAGAGTTTCCCAACACTTACCCTAGCACCAGGATTTTGGAAAATCACAATAAGACACATTGGACTGTGTATTTAGACCTGTGGTACAAGGATATAAGATTTGGAGCCAGAAGAACTAGGCTTGAATTTTGGCTTCATTGCTTAAAACTTGTGTGACCTCTTGGGGTTTCATTTCCTTCAACTCTGAAATGAAGTTTGGAAGAACTAATCATCTTTAAACCTTGGATCCCAGGAGATATTAGTCCAGTGCACAGTAAGCATTTACCATGAGCCAAGCTACAGACAGGAATGTGTTGATGCCCCTGAAGCACTCAGTGAAAATCAGTTTCTGGAGAATCAAATCATGTAGAGCTTATTTGGAAGAACTGGAAGGAGATGAATGAAGGATAATTTCATTACTACCTTCAGATATATGAAAGAATAATTAAGACCATAGGATTCCAGAGTTAGAGCCAGAAGAGACCGTAGGAGTCATCTAGTCCAACCTCACTCATTTTAGGGAAGAGAAAGCTAAGGCCCAGAGATGTTAAATGACTTCCTAAAAGGCACACAAAGAAGACTAAATTCAACATGCTTTCCACACTACTCCATATTTTCATAAGGGCATGGATTCTGGACAATTTTTGTCTTCTTTAACAAAGAATCAAGTAAGAGTCATTGACCTTAAATTGTAATACCTGGGAATAGAGTGAAATCTACAAAATCATGTATTAAAATGCAAGAGAAATAAACACTAGCACAGAACCCCAAGTTTAAACCCCATTCTTGTTACCAGCTTGTTTGGACATGGATCCTATCAAATCTACCAGTCCGAAGGAAATCCATGTATTCCTACAAGACTTCTGGGTTCTCGTTTGCATTTGTACCTGCAGAAAGAAACAAAGAATAGATAATTACTAGGTCTGACCCAATCCTTCTCTAGTTCACCCTCTAGGGTGAAAGTCTCTTGTTTTGGTCCTTAGTAAGTTGAATTTCCAGAATGAAGGGATACTAGGAGAGAATTTAGCAACGGTTGAGAAGTTCATCCCTCTTATGCTCTGCCAACAAATCCCCTTTCCTCATCCCCACATCAAGCACTCCCCAACCTCTCATCTCCACATAAAAGCCTATATAAATCTCCAAACCATGAACCTAACCATATCCTTAACACCCCAAAATCTCCACAAGTTTGGACGAAGAAAGAGATGAAGCATGAGGACACATTTACATTTCTCCTAGTTTATTCAAAGAAGGTTTTGTCCCTTGCTGCCTTTTCAAGGAAAAGCTGAGTCAGTACCTACAACTTTAGAAATGCAATTGCTTAGCAAAACCTGCATTACCACTAAACCTCTAGCCAACAAAATCTTGGAGGTACACTGTGGAGTCCATTGATCATTCTGTGGGGTTTTAATTTGTATCAAACATGAAATGTATGCCCTCCTCTCCCTTCTAGAGATGAAAATTGGGAATGTCTGAAAGTCAAGGAGAATCTGAGTGGGTAAGCTCTAATAGCTGCTTGAGTCTTTGGCTCTTTTAGTGAGATTCACAGAACCACATACTACTCACACAGAAGCTTGATCAGTCTGGCTTTTTTGCCATCAAACTCCCATCTACAGGATATAGTCTAAAGATTCATCACATATATATTTAATGGAACACTGATGAAGCTTTAGCTCCAGTCAGTAGAGGGATGAGGAGGAGATATGCCTTTAGTAATCTAAATCTTCTTATAAAATATCTGTGGAAAAGAAATGGAGACAAGTTTGGGAATACAACTGTATAAAACTCTGTCTGAGCTAAGGAATCAAGAATAATCCAAGAATCACCAAGGAGAGCTGAATGAGCCCCAGAACACCATGACCTTCCATTTGGACTTCATTGAGCATTTCTGCATTTGCCATAACTATTGTGTACTATAATCAAAGGATTTAGAATCTGAAAGATACTTAAAAGCAGCACATCTACCATTCCCATTTTACAGATGAGGAAACTGAGTCTCAGAGAAGTTATTTACTTTATCTCAGGTCAGAGATTAATTATAATGTAATAGATACAGAGATAATCTTGGAGTGAGGAAGAACTGAGTTCAAGTCCCACCACTAACACATATTGGCTACATGACCCTATTGTCTACCATATCACTTAACTAGCACATATGAATCCTCCATATAACCTTTGAGACACAATGCTTCCTTTTACTTAACTGGTGAGAATATCAATTTGCAATTTAACAAGGTAGAGAGATTAAGTCTTAAGATTTCTCAAAGAAAACCTTAGGACCAGTGGCCTACCTTTGCCACCTCAGCTGCTCAAGACTATTGATTTAGTCAGTCATGTCTGGAGGAGAACAATCACCCTGGCTGACTCCATGTAATGGAAAAATATGTTGTCCTAAAAACCCAGCCTTTGGTCTTTAGGACCACAGAGTAGTCTCAGATCCTCCTCTTTACTTGAGCCTGACAGATCACCTCTATGAAGACTTGGCTTCAGGCTAGATTTCTTATCCTTGGAGGTCTTTTTCATATGCCATGTAAGTCACTTATATAGAATATTCTGAAATTATTTCTTTAGTCTATTGCTGTTTTAATCTCTTCATACTTGAGCTTCTTCCTAGACAATGCAATACAAATAAATAGTTTTGTGGGGGTGGGTTTTCTAGTTAGGACTCAGAAATCAATACATCATCAAAATCACAAAAGGTTATTGGATTGCCTCACTGTTGACTCATTCCCTTAGTTAGGCCAAATGCAGGAGAATGCTGGAAGGCAAAGCACTATTTTAGCCTCTTGTTAATCCAACTCACAGAAAAATTTTATGATTCCCAGATGTCTTTTCAACATGAAATATTCTTTAGATCAGTCTTTAGAGCTGGGAATCACAAAATACCATGGTTTCTAAGGAATCAAAATCATAGCTGATATCAAAGGAAATAGAAATACATGCTATGAAAAGGCTGCAGTATATTACCTGGATTATACTTGTATAATGCATTATATGGGGCAGAGACATCTAAAGGAGAATGAAGGAAGAAGGGTCTCAAGCCTATGCATGGACTGTCAGTGATTCAGGAAGTTCATGGAAGAAAAAGAAACATGTCACCCTTTTGTGCCAAAATATACCTAAACTTCACGAAGATAGGGGAAGGTATATCTATTGTGTCTGTGGCATTATTAGGTGAGTAGAGAGTAAAGAGTTTACTGGTTCTGTTTATGGACTAAGGATAAAACTTTGTATAAAAAGATAACAGGGCTGCTAAGATCAAGGCTACATACCTAATGGCAAATTTGTCCTCCACGACAACATTGAGGCAGGTGATGATCAAGAGTAACACATCCTTAGAACTTTTCTCCTCAGGAAACATCATGTCTCCCACAATTGCCTTTACGTAGTAAGTATTGTAGAGGGAATTATGAGTTGCAGTTATGGTGGAAAAAAGGAAAAATTAGAGAGAAATTGATCTTCCCCTCTCACAAACATCCTCTTCTAATCCTCCTGATCTTGGCACCCCTCTCTGAACAGCCTAACTTGGATTACAGAAATCATCTAGGAGCCAGAAACCTAGACACCATTAAGTACCTATTTGTAGCATCCATAATTGAAGGTTTATAGGAAGAAGTCAATAAACTTAACTGATCATAGTATTTAAACAAGTATTTCAAAGATCAAATTGAAGAAGACATTTGGCACTTAATCCATTGATTAAATGTGTACAGACAGTGGCTTTGAGATTGAGCACTTCCTGGGAACAGAATTTGTTCTGAATGGCATTTGGCAGGGATAGAGTTAATATGATCATAGTCTCATCGTCAGCTCACTCCAGACACAGTAGATATAAGCAAAGAGAAGAAAGGAATGAAATACTTGACCTAACATCTATTTCCTACACTAATATCCATACCACTTGTAAACTAAATTCAAAATCAGTCCATTAAACCTCAAATTATTGTCCCTTAGCTAGATAAAAAGGTCACACAAGAGTCAAGAGCTGGATGGAAAAAAACCCAATGCAGTAATGGATTTTTGATAATAACATCTTGCTAGTCTCCATCCCTCTAATTTATAGCACCTCCCATGCCAGCTTCACCTCGCGTGGCTCCAATCAATAAGAAAGAAATCAACATGGAAGACTTGGAATTATGACAAGAATAAGGGTCTTCAACTTAAAAAATGTTAAAAGGGGCTTCTCACCAACAAGGTACCCTCAGTATCCTGAAACAGAATTTGAGTTCTAGGAATGTGGTTGAATGTCATGACCTTGGAAACCCAGATTTGTCAGTACGAATACAGAAGTCAGCCCAAAGAGTTAGAGTTGGTTGACACCAGACCCAGTTATACTAGGCAATCAGCTTTCCTCTTGAAAACTCTATCCTGAATTTCTGAAGTTCAGTTAGTTTACTTGTTGAGAGTATTTTGGAGAGCCAATTAATCAATCAACAAATATTTATTAAGAGTCTATCACATGCTAGGGGCCATGCTAGGTGCCATGTCACTGTCATTCAAAGACCTTCTTAATCTACCCACAAACACACCTTTCCAAACTTCTTACACTTTACTCCCTAGCATATACACTTCAGATAAATGACAGTTGCCTTTTTATTTTCCGCAAACAAGACAATCCATCTGCCAGCTTCAGGCATTTTCTCTGGCTGTTTCCCAAGCCTAGAATGCTCTTCCCTCCTCATCTCTGTATATTGGCTTACCCATCTTCCCTCAAGTTCCAACTAAAATCTCATCTTCTACAGGAAGCCTCTACCAACTCTCTTTAATCCTAGTGCCTTTCCTCTGTTAACTATTTCCTGTTTATCTCATGCATGTAGCTTGTTTGTGTGACAGTCAATTAATCAATAAAGCATTGATTGAGTGCTTATTACATGCTAGCCACTGTGCTAAGGCCTAGGGATACACAAAAAGGCAAAAAGTAGCCCCTATCCTTAAGGAATTCACAATCTAATTATTTGCTTATTGTGCATCTTATCAGACTATAAACTCCTTGAGGTTAAGTACTGTCTTTTGCTCCTTTTTTTATCCCAAGCCCTTAACACAGTGTCTGGCACATAGTAGGCACTAAATAAATGCTTATTGATCAACTGATTGGGTGAGAATAGTCCCTGCCCTCAATGGGCTTACATTCTATCAGGAGAAACAATATTTTACATAAAAATATGTACAAATTTAATGCAAGGTCATTTCAGGTTTGGGGGGAAAAATCAACAGCTAGTAAGATTAGGAAAAACTTCATGAATAAAGTTGTATTTGAACTATGTTTTGATGGAGTTCACAGATTCTAAACAAAAGAAATTACCCTTGCCAGGTACCTCCTTTCTCACTGTGAGCATATGGGCGCTCAGTACAGCACTGCTATTTATTGCACTGTTATTTTTTTTCATTTTTGTACAGTGATACTGTTAATAGGTAGATCTGTAGAATTACATAGATATGATTAACCTGGGTTTCAGCAATATATTTGACAAAGTCTCATAAAATGTTATGTTGTATGATGGACTAGATGATAGTAGTTACTTTTGTTAGGTGGATTAAAAATCCATTGAATAACTAGAACCAAAAGGTAGTCATTAGTGTTTCGATACTATCTTGGAGGAAAGTCTCTCACTGAGTGGCAAAGGGACCTTAGCCCTGTGCTTTTTTATATTTTCCATGGATTAAGGTATAAATGACATTCTTATCACATTTGCAGATGGCATGAAACCTGAGGGAATAGCTGAACAGTTAAAATCCAAGATCATCCTCACAGACTATTATTATGTCCCAAATAAAGACAAAACGAGGAAGCATGGCTGTGCCATAGCCAATAGGAAAAAGTTTAGAAACCTGTTAATCACCTTCAATCAGGGCTCAAAATTGTGTTGCTGCCAAAAAAAAAAAAAAACTAACACAATCTTAGGACCTGTTAGTGAATCATAATTTCCAGAAAAAGGTAAGTGATATTCATGTTTTATCATGAGCATTCCAAATCTCATCTAGAGCACAGTGTTCAATTCTAGGTGCTACCAGAAATGCCAGGCTAGAGTATATCCAGAGGAAAGCTGCCAGACTTCAGCGTATGCCAGTGAACAATCAGTTAAAAGAATTATCATGCTTAGCCTGGAGACAAGAAGATTCATGAGGACATGTTATCTGTCATCAAGTATTTGAAGCAATTTCATGTGGGAAAGGAATTAGACAAGTTGTGCTTGGCACCAGAGGGCAGTACCAGTGAACTTTTCCAGGCAAGCTAAAAAGTGGAATGTACTGCCTTGAAAAAGAGTGAATAACCCTCACTATGGGTCCGCATGTAAAGGCTGGATGAGCACTTGTTGAGGGTTGGATACAAAGAATTTCTATTCAGACTTAAGTTGGATTAGATGCTCTATGAACTACCTACCAACTCGGAGATTTTTCACGTATTTTAATGAATTTTGTTAATAACTTTTTAGTTTTTTTACATTGCCTAAATTTCTCCCTCCTCCATTCTCCACTAAGAAACTTATTCCTTATAACAAGGAATGCTTTTTAAAGGGAATAGAAAAAACAAAGGAAGATTAAAAAGATTCAGCAAAATCAATCAATACATTAAAAAATTTGCTATTATATGCAGTGCTCCACAACCATGAATCCCTCACCTCTGCAAAGGAGTGAGAGGAGGGGGGAAAATTAGTAAACCCAATGAAAACATTGAAAAAGCATATAAATAAATAAATGAATGAATGAATGAATGAATGAATAAATAAATAAATAAATAAATAAATAAATGGATGGATGGATGAATGAATAAATAAATAATGCGATTTTGTACCCTGTGAACCTCCTACCTCTGTAACAGTCACAAAATAATAGAAAGTGAATCTTGAAAAATTATGAAGAACAAATACAGCTCCAAAGAAGAAATATGAGAAGTGCTTTGCCATATTTTACAGAGGTGGAAAGTTCAGAGGAGTGAAAAATTGTATTTATTTTCAGTTTTTCCTCCAAATTTTTCCTTAATGATTTTATTGGTTTTGCTAATTTCTTTCCTCTTCTTCCTCTATCTTTTCTTCTTTCTTCCTTTTTTTTGTGCTTCTTGTTCTTTCCATATACATTGTTATAGTTATAGTGTATATTATTTTTCTGGTTCAGTTTACTTCGCTTTGCATCAGTTCATGTAAGTTTCTACATACTCCTTTGTATTTATATATCCTATGCTCTTCTCAATCTCAATTTCCTCCTCTTAACACAGTAATATTCTACGACATTCATATACCAAAATTTGGTTGACCATTCCCCAATCCATGAACATATACTTAGTTTCCAGTTCTTTGTTGCCACACAAAAAAAGTGCTCTTATAAATAATTGAGTACGTATGAATCTTTTTTTTGTCAATAACTTTCTCAGGGTATATGTCTAACCATAGAATCTCTGTGTCAAAGGAAATGGACATTTTAGATATCTTGTTTGAATAATTCCCAATTGCTTTTGAGAATGGTTAAACTAATCCAAAATCACACCAAAAATGCATCAGTGTTCCTAACTTTCTCCAAGCTCTCCTGTTCACATCTTTTACCATCTTTGCCAATTTTCAACTTGTGAGATCAAAGCTCAGGGCTGTTTTATTGTGTATTTCATTTAAATTAATGATTTGGAACATTCTGTCATATTATTGTTAATTGTTTTTGCTCAGTCATTCAGTTGCATCTCACTCTTCTTGACCAAGTGGAATGGTCTTTGGCATTTTCTCATCAAGGATTCTGGAGTATTTTGCCACTTCCTTCTCTAGTGGATTAGCTTAAACAGAAGTTAAGTGATTTGCCAAGGGTAACACAGCTAATAAGTATCTGAAGTCATATTTGATCTTAGGTTTTCCTGACTTCAAGTCCAGCATTCTAATTACTGAGCTACCTGACGGCCTCCATTATTGTTAGTAGTTTACAATTATTTGCAGAACTGTTTATTCATATCCTGTTAACACTTCCCTATTGCCAAATGGCCTTTGGTCCTACATATTTCTCATGGTAGCTCATATGTATATACATACATATATATATACATATACATATATACATATATACATGTATATATGGATATAGGATATATATTCAATATACATATTGAATACCAGACTCTTATCTGAAATAACTATTTGGAATATTTTTTCCAGTCAATTGCTTCCTTCTTTTCCTAGGTGCATTAAAGAGCAAAACCTTTTCAATTTCATGTAATCTAAATTAACTATTTTAAATTTTGTTTGTGTCTCTATCCCTTATTTGGTTAGGAATTCACCTCCTAAACAAAGCGATAAAAGGTATGATCTGCTCTCCTCCAATTATTTTTGGTATGATCTTCATGTAAGATATTTGTGTATTCATGTAAGATATATATGCCCTTATGGATTATCTAAATTCATCTTGCAAACAGCACAAAAAGGTTTCTCTGAAATTTGGCCCACCTATCTGCAAGGAAGATTATTATTTCCACCTTGATGAGACTAGGACTGTGGCTAGGTGTTTTCTCCTCTCACCTATCTCTAAGAGGAGCATTAAATGATCATTATATCTATTTTCCACCCACCCATCCCCCTTTCAAATATATATAAATATACATATACATATGGATGTATTGTTGGTCTAAGAGTATAATTTTCATGGATTCAAAACAAAAACTGCTCTCCTGATTACTAGTTTTTACCTCATACTTGCTAGCTTACCTCTTCCCACCAAATATTGATTATTCAAAAGACCATAAAATATGGTAGGGAGTAAGCAAACCCATTTATCCAAGGAAATAGAAATCAGAGAAGTTATGCAGATTAGAATATACTAGAAAATACACAGTAGGAAATTATTTCTTTGTTAGACATAAGATGAAATCTCATCTCAGACCAAGAGAAAGGCTCTGATTTCACCCAACAAGAGAGTTTGAATTCACTAGGGAGACAAGTTAGAATTTAGGGACATGCTGAGAAGTTGATTTACCCTATATGCCTAGAGCTTTCAAAGTCTTTGAACATATCTTCCTCCTAAAACTATCTAGAGCAATGCATGTATCTTCCAAGAAAGCTCTGGCACTAACCCTACTTTTTTATAAAAAATATTTAATTAGTATCAAGTCACATTCAACTTTCTCTCCCCTAATCTGGAGCCACATCTCCTTCTGCACATGAAGCAGTACACAAAACAGCCCAGGCTTAAATAAAAAGCTGGTTATGTTCCTCCCTTGGACTAAAACCTTTTTAGTCCCTTGTAAAAATCACCTATGCCAAATTTCAAACCTGTAGCCATACAGTATAAACACAAACATCAGCACCTTAAAACAGTAATGATTTTCCTATCTCAAATAACCAAGTTACTGCTCCATTAAAAATATATGGCATTATTCTGGGGTGACCATTAGGATGGAAGATTAGACAGTTTATCTAATTCTTGTGACCTCTCAAATGTCTCCAAAATAAAAATTATATTCAAGAAATAAAAGTAAATTCAGCTGTCTCCATAATCTAACACACAACTAACTCTAACAAAGCAAGGATCCAGTGAACTAACAGCAGAGAAGGTGAATTCTTAATCCTAGTATATTTACTCAATATTTCCTCCCCAATCAGCCACCATACTCTGGCAGTGCTACACAGGCTGATCTACCCAGATTTGTAAAAAGATTCAATTCTGCTCCCACACACATCTCCCTGCAGCTTCAGAAAAACAAAATTCAAAATCTTGTTCTGGATAGGACTTACTGTTGTCACTTCAGTCATCTGGCTCTTCATAACCTCATTTAGTGTTTTCTTGGGGAAAATATGAAGTGGCTTGCCATTTCCTTCTCCAGATCATTTTACAGATGAAGAAACTGAGCAAACAAGGTCACATTTGAACTCGTGAAGAGTTCTTCCTGACTCCAGGCCCAGGTCCACCGCTCTATGCACTGAGTCACATAGCTACCCTATCTAGTTAGGAATACAGTGTATCAACATTCTGTGTTGCAACAGTATTCAGCTTAGAGAACTGAGAAATAGAGAGAAGTGGAGAATGGTTTATCATACATGAGGCAAAGAGGACTGGTTTCCAACTGGATTCAGTTCTGTTCCCTTTCATGGCCCACACCTCCAAACCATGCAGAAATCTTGAGTATGGATTGGTAGACATATATTCCAAAATATTTTATATTTTATAGCCTTTTTAAGGTGAATTTCTCTTTTTAGCTCTCCCTTCTTGTGTTTTTGGGTGACATAGAAGAATGTCAATGATTTGTGTGGATTTGCTTTATATTCTAAAATTTTGCTGATTTCATTTATTGTTTTGATTAATTTTTTGGTTGACTCTTCAAGATTTTCTAAATGTATCATTATGTTATTGAAATCAGGGGTTTGTTAAGGAGCTGGCTTCCTTTATATATCCATAGCTTCCAAAGTATTTTTGCCTGTGTCCCTCCTGAAGAATATCTGGAAATATTTGTATATGTGTGTGTGTGTATACACATATACATCTATATACATACTTTTAGATGTATGTGTGTGTGTCTTCCTAAGAAACTCTGATATTAACCCTGCCCCATATGCAGACATTCAGTGTCATATATTGCTCAGCTTTCTTTCTCCTAATTCAAAATCATGCCTTCTATATGCACAGCATTATACAAAATAACCCAAGTTTGGATGAAAGGTAGTTACATTCCATATTTAAGTTGCATAGCCATTTTAATTTTTTCGTGAAATATAGCATAACTTCTTGGTCTGTCTAATTTCTGACATACTGATTTCCAGCTTTCCCAATAGTTCATATCAAATAGCTAGCTTTTTCCTAAGTAATTAATGTTTTTCTAACAATGGATTATTCAATTCCATTATTTCTGATTCTCTTTTTAAAGTCTTTTCTATAGATCTATTTTTCTTCAAAAACCTAGTATTAAATATAACTTTTATTGAATTGTAGTCAGTAAGTAATATGGTTAGTATTTCTGATTTTTGAATTTTGCTCAGATATTTAAGTCCCAAAATATGATTAATTTTTGTAAATTTGTTATGTATGACTGAGAAATATTGTAAATTCTTTTCTGTTCTCATCTAGTGAAAATTAGAGAGTCATCATTTCTAATTTTTAAAGAGTTCTGTCTTGGTTTTTATGTTCTTCATTGTTGATGTTTTGATTAGATTTGTCAAGACCTGAAAGAGGGTACATTGAGGTCTCCCACTATTACAATTTTACTGTCTGTTTCTCCAGACAATTCTATTATTTTTTTCCTTTAAGTATTCAGGTGCTATGCTATGAGTACATATATGGTTTTTATATTGGTTCATTATCTATGGTGTATTTGAGCATAATGTAGTTTCCCTGCTGTCCTCCCCACTAATTCACTGTAGGCTTAGCTGAAATCATGACTACTGTCCCAGCTTGAGTTCAACTGGAACATAATAGAATTTCCTCTAATTCTTCATTTTTTACTATTGTGATTCTCTATGTTTCAACAACATATTTTTGGATTAAGTTTTCTAATCAATTTTTCTGATGGGTGAATTCATAACATTCACACATGATTATGATCTTGAATTGTGTATTTCTCTCAGTCCTATCCTCTTGCACCTTTTCTCTCTTTGCTCTCATCCTCATATATGGAAATAAAAAGGTTGTAAAAGAGAGGGAGTTTTCCTAATACTTTGCTCTATAAATGAAAATGGCCTTTTTCCTGTATTGCCATTCTTTTCTTTACCTTTTTCTTCCCTTGGCTCCAAGTTATATTCTTTCTTCCTTCCTTTCTAATCTCTCCTTCCTGATCTACTTTACAGGGGAATTTATTTTGTTAATAACTATTACCTCACTTATTTTGCCCTTCCTAGTCAATCTAGGCTCCTTTGTGTTTGAACTCTTTTTTGTTGTTTTTAGTGCATTTTTTTAATTTTTCTTTCTGGTACTGAAATCTGCACAATTTCATTTTTCATGTCTTGATATATAGCATTCAAGGTACCTTATAGGTCAAGATTTTCATATAGGCTGGCAATTCTTATATGATTTCTATTTAACCTGTTTTGCATATTTTTATATTATGTTTCTTATATTTTCTTTGGTGTGTTTTTTCAATCTTTTAATTTTGTTTAAATATTTCTTGTCTTAGTTGTTTTCTGTTTGACTTGTGCTAATATTTAGGCATTCCTTTCTTGGGTAAGGCTCTCTACCATCTTTTTTAAAGTCTCAGTTCTCCTTGTCATTCTTTTCTTCCTAGCTATTCCATTTCAGATCTTTCGTTTCATTTTTCCCATGTATTCTTATGATCCTCTTTTATTTTTTGTGTATATATCCCAACATATTTTTTTCCTGAGGTTCTTCTTGGACTTGGATTAGTGTCTTCTTCAGGATTTGTTCATAGGGTCTCTCTCAATCCAAAATATTTCTTCATGAAATTTGTTCAGTTTGCTTATATCACCTGTCTGGGTCCAAGGTTTGTTCTTGGTCAAACTCTACTTCTATGCTACTTTATTTGTATGGTTAGACTTTACTTCATCTTATGTGCTATGGTTAAAGACTAGACCCCAACTTCTTCAGAATTATTTGAGTTTTTTACCTGAACCATAGCTCAAGTCCAACATAAATGGATGTTAGGTTAGGAGAAAATTGCCTGGATGATGTTCAGGATCTTTTTTCTTCTGTGGCCACATCTCTGGGGCTACTTTGCTGCTGGAATTATTATTGTTATCTCCAGTTACCATAGACCTTAAAAACCATGCCAACACTAGAATCTTCCTAAGTTCCTTCTTTCCTTTTTTCTTCTGCCTAAGGTATTTCTCTGACTGAGGGGCCACGCCTCCTCTGCACTCAGCCTAGACCCTTTTTAACACTTTTTCTTACTGTAGGGCTCTGAGACAGTCTCTTTTCTGAGTTTACTTGTTTCCTTCTGCTCAAGGTCTTTTCTCCTACTGCCTTAGGGATTCAAGGATACACTCTAAATGGACCCTGCTAACAGCCCCTTCTCTTATTGCCATGGAATTTCTTTGCACTGTTCTTTCTACCTACCCTAGACTACATACATTCCAGATTTCCACATCCTTTTTTATGCAACTCTGGGCTGGGTAAATTTTCTATATGACTATAAAGAGTTTTGGGTGCATTTTTCCTGAAGCCTTTGTGAGAGATCCAGGCTCCTTCTAGCATGCTGCCATGATGATCTTTTTTCATCATTGATTTATCTCTCCAGATTTGGATCTTATTTTGTGAACTAGCGTGAAATTGACCTAAGACAGCTTTTTGAATATCTTATATCTACAGCCTTTGACCACACACTATAGAAGCCCTAAGTTCCCTCTGAATCTTTGGAAGTCCAAGGTCCTAACATTCCCAGGGATATGTACCTGATCTACTTATAACCTATTTCTTGTTCTCTACCTTAAGAAAACCTAAAAAAGAGACTGAGCCAAGATGATTGCTTCATACATTTATGTAGCATGTTAGAAATTGGATAATGGTACTGGGGTAATGAGGGAGGAGGTTATGCTGGACCCAGGAACAAGGAATGCTTGTCATCTGAAGAGATGGCTCAGATTTCCTTCACTGTATTGATTCTGATATTGAAAGGAAACATCTTCTCCTAGAAAACATCAAAGGAAAATTCAGTAATGAATTCTTGGAATTGCAGGAGGGAGCAAAAGCTTCACATGAGTTAATAAGACCTAGCCCAGGGTACCAAAAATTTAGAAATTTCATCATTGCCTTCAAATACAATAGCAGATAATCAGATTTGTAGCACTCTAGACTTGGAGCTGGAAGAGACCTTGGGGTCATCTAGATCCTCAGTACTCATGCTATAGAATAGAAAAACAAGACCCAGAGAGTTGAAATGACTTTTCCAAGGTCACTGGTATTTGAAGCCAAAACTTGAAACTAGGACCTCTAGCTCCCAGTTTAGCACTCTCTCCACAACATCACACTTGCTCTCCTAAGGCGGATGGAGTCTAGCCAGTTGTTCTCTGCTTCCACAAAGAACCGCACAAGGGGCAATGATGTTCAAAAGTATTTATTAAGATATTGGGATAGTAAAGATTAGGACAGAAATTCCAAGGAGTTTGTGACTTATTAAAGATACTGGAAGCAAGATCAGAACTCTGGAAAGACTTAGTTCATCTTCCTATAATTGAGTTGAACTAAGTGGCATTTTAAGTCCCAGTTGAACTGAAGGTTTCTAGATTTTTCTGGAAGATGCTATAGAAGTCTTTAAAGGACACTTACCTTAAGCATTTTCTGAGGTGCAGGCCTCTGCAAAAATAAAGACACATGAATATATTTGTCAAAAGCACAGAACTCACCAGCTGAACAATAGTTCGTGTGGTTAAATATGATCTGCGAATTAGTATAAAACAGCTTCTAAAAAATGAATAGAGAACAGAAGAAAAGAGACTGGAACACAGGGAGTAGATAGACAGGGAAGGGAAGAGTTAAAGCTCCATTCTTATTACCAGTTTGTCTGGGAGTGATGATTCTTCTTTCCACAAATCTTTCTCTGTTGATAAACCTGTAAAAATCTTCCAGGGCTTTGGGGTTCTCATCTGTATTAGGACCTAAAGAGAGGATCAAGATGAATAATTGTGAGATCTGACCCAATAGCTCTCTAATCCTTACCTCCATAATAGATATTTCCTATAGTAAGAGTCTCTCATTTTTGTTCCTTAGTAAATTTAATTGTTAGCATGAAAGGTGATCAGAGGAGAACTCAGCAGTAGTTGAGTAGATCAACACTTGTCCCCTACCAACAAGTCCCCTTGTCCCCCATCTCAAATGCATCCCAAACCTTCACCTGTATAGGAAAAAACATCTAAATCTACAAAACATGGACTAAAACAATGCTCTCAAATCTCCAGAAGTGCGGTGGAAGACACATGTGCATGTTTACCTCCTCCTTCCATCTCTTGCTTTGTTCAAATCAGGCTCTGCCGTGTGTGTGTGCATGTGTGCATGTGTGTGTGTGTGTGTGTGTGTGTGTGTGTGTGAGCATTTAGTCATTTCAGTTAGTTGTGTCCTCCTCTTTGTGACCCCTTTTGGAGTGCTTTCCTATTTCCTTCTCCAGCTCGTTTTACAGATGAGTAATCCAGGCAAATAGGGTTGAATGATTTACCTAGGGTCACAAAGCTAGTCTGAGATTGGATTAACACTCAGGATGATGAGTCTCTGATTCCAAGTCCAGGGCTCTATCCATCCCACCACTTAGTTGTCCTTGGCCCTTGATGACCCACTAAGGAAAAGCTACATCAGTGCCTTCAGCCTGAGAATGCAATGGCTTAGCAGTGTCACTATCAAATCCCTAGCTAAGGGAATCTGAGGTGACTTGTAGAGCGTCCTGTCCACTTCCCTGGGCTTTGATGAGTATCAAATGCAAATCATTCTGTCCCTGCTCCTTTTAGGGATTTCATATTTGAGAATGTAAAGGACAATCTGGGTAGATAGATTGTAGCAAATGTCTCACATATTGAAGTTGTTCTTTGATTCACAGTATCACATGTCACTTACCCACAAGTTCTGCCTCTCTGATTTGAGTGCCTTGAAACTCTCTTACACATGAGAGAATCCAATATTTCTCCTCAGATGTTCTTACTGTGTCACAGATGTGATGTAGGTGCCTGTCTGTGCAGGAACAGTGAGAAGATACCCGTTTAGCATCCTAAATCCTTTTAGGAAATATGTCTATAGAATAGGCTGAGGCATACTTGAGAATGCCACTTCTGGTTAGAAATACACTGTGGCCAAAAAGCCACAGAATAATCCAAGAATCACTAAGGACAGTTGCATGACTCCAAAGCAAAATGATTTTCCCCTTGGACCTCATGGAGCACATCATTTTGTACTTCTCTTGTGGAATTATCATGAACAATTGTATATTATAAGAACTCAGGAACCAGTGATTTGGATTTAGAGGGACCTTAAGAAAATCTAGTCTAATCTCTCATTTTACAGATGAGAAAACTGAGGTTCAAAAAATTTAGCTAATCTTATCGAGGTCAAAAAGAAACCTCATCATGACTCAGTGAAATAATCAAGTTGATTCTTTATCACTGTTAATTGATCCTACTTACAATTAATTGATTTCATTCAGTTACTTCTCTCAGTCATGGTTCTTTGCCTCTAAGCTTAGTTAAGAAATTCATCTGGTGTATGATGAGTTAAGTTTAGAAATGCAGTTCTCTTTCTAACTACTATTCTATTCTTGCCTCTTGGAAATCCTTTAACTTTGAGAGATGCAGGTGGACACCAGGAAATGTAGTCTAGTATCTATGCACCACCAAACTATCCTTCAAAGATGTCTGGTTTGTTATCCAAAGAAGTCTGATTCACTATCTCTGACCTTGTAAGTAGGCATAAACAATGTTGTTAGCCCCTCATTCCTAACTTCCAACCCATTATATTGTCCCCCATGCCTCATCTCTGTAACCAATCATATTGATTTTGCCATTCATGATGTTGAGCACTTCTGTTGCAGGTTTGTTCATAATTTTTCAGTCGTGTCCTCATTTGAGGTTTTCTTGGAAAAGATACTGGAGTGGTTTATCATTTCCTTCTCCAACTCCTTTTATAGATGAGGAAACTGAAGCAAACAGGGTTAAGTGATTTGCCTAGGGTCACACAGTTAGTAAGTGTCTGAGGCCAAATTATTTTATCCCCTTGTTCTCTGCCTATGAAGTCCTGTTCTTTGTTCTATATTCCCCAAAACTTTAAAAGAGAACTGTCCCCCTCATTTGGGGTATTAGCTTTGCTGAGGAAACTGAGATCATATTTATTGGTTAATTTTTACCTTACTGATAAATTAATTGTGCTCAGAACTTTGTGCCTCAGTTTATCTTATTTTGCCCATATTGAAAGGAAGATCTTGATTTGAGTCCCACTCTGACGAACCTCTGACTTAACTTCTCAATGTCCTCTTGCAAGCTGGTGCTTATCTACATTGGTAGGATTATATTAACTGAGAGTTCCTGATACCAATAAAATCACAGGTCCTGCCCAAAGTCACACAATTAATAAGAACCAATAAGTATTTGGACATTTTTGCCTTAAGTGGGGATCATGTCTATCAATATGTGTTAAGAGAAGATTGTGAGCTCTTTGAGAGCAGAGATTGTCTTATTTTCTTAGTTGCCTGCCCAGAGTTTAACACAGTGCTTTACACAAAATGAGCTCTTAACAAAAACTTTCTTCATTCATTCATTCTTTTGAAATTTGTTCCTACTTCAATTTGAAATCCATCCTCAACAATATTGCGAGGCAATTTAAATTTCTTTTGAGAATCTCTCCCACCTCCATGTGCCTCCAATTTCAAGGTCCCAGGCACACTTCTGTACTGTGGTAACTTACATTTACACAACACCCTGAGTAACACTCCCCTCCTTTTTTGGTATCAATGTATTAATGCACCCTTTTGTCTTCCTTATTTCAAAAATTACATATGTGACTCCTTAAAATAGCCTTCATGAGACAGTACATTTACCCAAGGAAATATGTAAAGGTGAGAATTTCAAATCCTGGGATTGAACAGGAATAGAGAGGTTAAGAAAGTGTTCTTGTGTTTTCCCAAAGTATATCATGGGAGTACCTTTCCACTCCACCTTTGCCATTCCCATCCCCTTTATCTCAGTGATTTGGTGAACTAAGTCTGCAGAAGGGCAAACTTCCTGTCAGTTAAGTCTATATTATAGAAAAACCTGCCAAACTCTCTGTACATTCTCAAGAAAACCTAGTCTTTGGACTCTAGAACTCCAGAGAAGTCCCAGATCCCAGCCTTTGCTTGAACTTGACAAGTTATTTCTATGGAGACTAGACCTCAAACTGGGATCCTTTGGCCTTGGGGTTCCTTTTAATGTGATACGTTAGACTGACTTACTCGTGGTAATTTTCCTGGGTTCATCTATTTTTTCCAACGTCAAATTAATTTCTTCACAATTGTTGTCCTTCCTAGAAAGCAAAATGCACATAAATAGTTTCCCAAAGGCAATAAGACTGATAGAAATGTATATATCATCAAAATCACAAAAGGTCATTTGATTTCTAGATTCCCAAATCAGATCTCAAATTGGCCAACCATAAGAGAATACCTGAGAGCAGGCTAGTATCAGTTTGTGCCCTTAGTAGTGCTACTCATTAAAAAAGCTTGTGTGGGTTCCTATCCATTTTTGAATGTCAAAGATTGTCTGGGCAGATCTATAGAACTGGCAATCATAGAACACCATGTTCTCTAAGGAATCAAAGGAAGTGGAAAAAGGTATTTTGTATTGATTGACTGTGATGCATAACCCATAATAACTTGTGTTGTGAACTATATATGACAGAGGCATTCACAGGGGAATTGGGGAAGTTAAATGAGTTCTAATCAGATATGGGGACTCAGAATTGGATAGTGACTCAAGAAGTCAGTCAATAGATGAGAAGGAAGCATTTCACCCATTGATGCTAAAATAGAAGCTTCTTATTCATATATGAAAACTTCCAACAACTGCGTGTGCTTAGATTCAAAGAGCACAGGTTATAAAGCAATATTCAAAGTCTAGAGAGGGATAAATTCTAGTTATGGTCCTAGAAAAGGAGAGATAAAAGATGAAGCAGGCAATGAAGACAGGATAATTCTAGGAAGTCTACTTACTTCACGGTAAATTTGGCCTCCATTTTGCCATTGTTAAGGTAGGTAATGGTCAAAGGTGAAATGTCCCTAGGTATCTCGTCCTCAGGAAATTCCTTGTCTACTGCGATAACCTGTACATAGTATGTGCCCTAGAGAGAATTGTGATATGTAACCAGGTGTTGAGGAAGGACAAATGAGGGAGTAATAGATCTCTCTGCTCCACAAATATCTCCTCCTAATTCCCTGGATCTTCTCTGACCTAACCCCAGTTTTAATGCAAAGTTCATTGATGAGTCAGTTATCTGACTGTCATAGACCTGGTGGCAACACACTCAGACTGAAAAAAATTTGGAAGAAACTAGTAGGTTCAAATAAACTAACCTTAAGAACCCAAACCTATAAAGTGGCAGCAAATATCCCATGGTTCACAATAGAGCAGGGATTTGGCACCGATTCTACAAATTAATAACTTGTTTGAAATGGCCATTGGCAGGGATTACATTAGCTGGATGATAGTCCCTAAGTCTAGCTTACTCTGGATAGAGTAAATAAAAGTAAAGGCAGGAGAAGAGTGAAATTCTTGACCCGGCTTCCATTTTTTGAACTACCATCCCTATCACCGTAACTCATTAAACCCAATATTTTCTGGTTGAGTCTATTGCCCTGAAACTATTGTCCCTTATAGAATGAAAAAGTTGCAGATTCCAGACATGGCTGAAAAGGTCCCAGGAAAATCTGGATTTTCAATAACATCCTTTTGCTAGCTCATATCTCCTCCCCACACCCTCCCCAACTTTACAGCATTTCTCAAAGCAACCTTACCTCCGATGGTTTAAATTCAGAAAATGCAAAGTCATCAGCATGGATAATGGAGAACAGGCTTAGTGAAATGGTGAGGAACAGGACCCTCATCTTGACAAAGGGTTTATAGGAGCTTCTCCTCCTTAGTCACTCACCCAATGAAGCTGGTTAGAATGTCTGAGCCCCTCTCCTACCAGCTGTCTCTTTATATTTCCTGGGCTTATTGTGACACTGAAGACTGATGAACCTTAAGCGTAATGATCAGGCTGTCACATGATGATAGGGCACTGGGAGGAAAGAGAAGGGGGAAATAATGCATTATTATTTTTGGAAGCACTGCATCTTTCTAAATTTTGAATGACAATACGGAAAAAAATCATCTAGGAATAAAAACTGTTTTTAGTGTCTACATCCTCCATGGATTCTAATAATTGATATGTTTACTGCTGGCAAGGAGATTATACTCAGAATAGGAAGTTTTCAAAACTTCTCTGTTTTGAATAATATGGAAAAATCAGTGGCTTCAATTCAAATCCCACAGCCTCCCCAGCTCCATCTACTCACATTTTCTGGCACATTTTGCAAGGTTTTTCAGGTGCCTTTGGAGACCTCTCTGTAGTCTTGTATGCATGTAATAGCAAGAACCTTGGAAAGGAAGAATTCAAAGAATCTGAATTTATATCCCATTTCTATTAGTCACTCAAAGTTGGAAAAGGCCTTTCGTCATTCATTTGCATAAGGGTTTTAACTTTTCCATTCATTGTCCTACCTACTCTCTAATAACAGCCTTGTGATGCCAACAAGTCTTATAAAATTATTTCCATTTGCCAGACAAGAAATGGAGGCACACAGTGGCCAAATAACTTGCTTAGTTTCTTTCAAAATGTCTCCTGACCTTTGGCATCACCATTAATCGAAGTTATCTTCTTTCTTGGCCTGAGACCCTAGGTGAACTAAGCTTGTTTGGACTGATACTGTTGATCATAACAATTGTATCTTTGTGAGGGGAGACTGACCTCTCTTTGCCATGTCCACAAGGCTTTTCAGATCAACTCAAGGAAGCACAGATAGTGACTTTGACATCAGGTGATTTCATACTCATTAAAAAGATGGCAGGAAATGATAAGCCCTGCCCAGTCCAGGAAGGGGAAGATTGGGCAGTTAGGTAGCAAGGCAGGGCCTGAGTAACCTCTGGATATGTGTATTCTTCTGGTTCTGGATGTCAAGAAATAGAAAATGTCAAAATTACCTCTTACTGAATTATAAGTTTATTAATACCTTACAGACCACCAGTGGAAAACTCATGCAAAAAGGATACAAAAAGTCATGTATTTCTACCTCACTACAACTCTTGGGTCACAGTCTTGGTCTAATTTTAAGAAATAAACCTACATACCTAATTATGACCCAGGCAATCATCTCTATTTAGACTATGTGACCCTGAATAATCTATGGGGTTTTATAAGGAGGTAAGCAAAAAGAGTTAGAGCCTTTTACAGATACACCATTCCAGGCTCTGCAGGCCAAAGTACCTTTGAATTCATCAATCAAGGCTAGGCTATATGAGGAGTAATTGGTAGGGACTGGTGGAATTCATTTCATGTCAGAAATAGATTCATGGATTAATCAGTCATTCTAACTATCTCTATCTTTTTATGCCCTTTATTCCTCTAGGAAAGGGATCAGATGTAACCATTCTGAGTCAGTAGTGTAGGCAAATGTCCAAAGGCTTGGAGCCTTTTCTGATTTAGCACACTTCTATTCAGACCCATCTTCCAATAAGAGAGAAGTAGCATTTGCTTCTTGCTTATGCTGAGTTTTATTCGAAGACCTCTCCTAACCCAATATCCAGAAAAATACGTTGTTTGAGGATTTACCAAGAAGATGACACTCCTGGACATACCCAAGGGACATGGACTCATTTTTAGTTGACTTCTACTGTGTGAGTGCTGACGGGAGAAAGAGCAATTCAGTATTTGGGCTGAATTTGCTGCTGAGCATGAGGTTCAATGGAACCTCCAAAGATACTTAATTGATTACCTTCTTAAAGCTAAAAAGCCAAACGTTTATTTGAGGATCACGAGCAGTTGCAACCTTGACCAACTTTTGCTGATGCAAACAGTTTATTGCCAGTAAAGAGCAGAGAAGAGGCATTTTGTAAAGAAAGTTGAGGAAATCCGCTGTTACGAGACTGTCACTCAGATAAAATGTTAAAGAAAGACACATACTGCTCTGAAGAACAGTTATAGAACTGACTTTCAGATGAATGTAGTAAGAAGTCATGTTTTCAAGCTGACCAATGACTGAAATAACCATGGCTACACCATACTGTGGTCCATCAGTTTATGGGGATGTTATAGTTCTTAAAGGTTTGAAGATTAGAGGCAGTTAGATGGCAGTAGATAGAGTTCTAGAGCAGGAGTGAGGAAAATTCTAAGTTCAAATCCAGTCTCAAGCATTTATTAGTTGTGTGAACCTGAGCAATTCACATCCTCTGTCTACTTCAGTTTCCTCATCTGTAAAGTGGGGATAATATTAGAATTTGCCTCCCAGGGTTGTTTTAAGTGTAAAAATGAGATAATGTTGTAAAACTTTGCAAATTTTATGGCATTCTATAAATACTAGCTATTATTATAACTGCCAAAATCATAAATCAAATAACAAGAAACTCTAAGATTACACATATTTATTTTTATTTTACTTGATAAAATAAAGATGAGCTGATACTATCAGGAGGTTCAAACTTGTGAAATTAAAGATTGTTGACAAAACAGAGAAAAAACTTTAAGAAAAAGAAGGCAAATAAGCTGTACTTGGAAAGATGGGGACAGAAAACATAAGAGACTTCCAGCTCAGATCACTAACTCTTCAACTGTTTTGCTGATGGGTAGAACAATGAGGAGAAACTGCTAGAAGCTCACTGGTACTGAGCTGAATCTTGTTCTCCGTGAAGAAATCCTATTGCTTATATCTCTCTTATGTCACTGCAAGGGAAACTAGGTAGTGCAATGAACAAAGAACTGCATCTGGAGGATCTGAGTTCAAATCCAGCCTCAGATATTTATTAGTTGTGTGACCCTGGGCAAGTCACTTACACCTGTTTGTCTGGGTTCATTGTAAAATGAACCCTAGAGAAGGAAATGGCAAATCACTCCATTATCTTTGCCAAGAAAACCCCATGAACTTTATCCATGGGGTCAGGTAGAGTCAGATATGCCTGAATGACAGCAATAAGTGTCACTGCAGTCCAAGAAAGGAACAATCTCTCAGGGATCCTTTTGTTGTCATCTACTGTCTTCTCTGATGTGGGGAAGAGAAATAGAGTCAAAGATAAGCTTTTATCCCTTTTTCTTTGAGCTGTGCTTTACTGTAAGAACCTTGGAACTATTTACACAATGCAGAATCCTCTGCTGTTGACATATCTAAGAAACTTGGATACTCTCTGGATTAAGGGAGTAGACTGTCAATAAAAAGCAGTAACACATTTGCTCAGTTCCCTATTAAGGGCTGTGTAATAAAAAGTGTTTGTCATTGTTTCATATAGAGAACAGAAGACAAACGGTTTTGGGGACCAGTCAAGATGATAGAATCCTACTAAATACACCACAAAGATTTAGAAAATGCCTCTAACTACACCACAAATACTGCACCATACTGATTTCTGATGTGGAAAACTAAGGGGGGAAAAGCGAATCATTTTTCCAGGCCAGTTCAACATAGGGAGATAGAGAAGACTACAAATTTCAAGGGATAGAGTCTAATTAAGAGTGTACCAAGTGGACTCTTCCTGCCCAGATATAAAATAAGGACCTGTGGCTGTGTGCTGGGGAAGGGACAAGTCCTAGATCCAGCACCAAGAGGTCTGACACTGTTCAGAAAACAATAGCAGGTGCCAACTTTGTCATTCTTATAGATCCAGTACAGATTGAGAAGAAAATCTCTCCTTAGGGGTGGGAGACTGGGAAAAGGAGTAGTTTTAACCCAAAACCATACAACTATCCAAAGATCAGGAACAATAAAGTAGTAGTTGTATGTTTCTGACCCTTAACCCAGGAAAGGAGCTCAGATCAAAGAGGAGCCTATAGTTCCATCCCTGAACCAGGAGAGCTTGACAGCTGTCTGACAGTGGCCAATTCCAGCAATTATCTCCTGGAGTGCCATCCAGGTGCAAGCTCAAGGTTATGTTGCTCAGGTCCAAAACCAGACCAGGAGTTTGGAGAACTCAGACTAGGAGAGCACGTTCACATCTTGCCCTAAGTTACAAAATTGTTGATACACTGAAAGCATATAGGTCCCCAGCCTGAAACCCTTCAATAACACAATACTCAATACCAGAAAAATGCAGTACTGGATAAATACACTTGAAATATAAAATTCCCATGGGAAAATAAGAAACCAGAATAAAATCTACTGTGTTGCATCTGAAATCAAAAAGACATTAATATCAATCATGATCTCAGGCAAGACAACAGCAAAAACTGACTTGATTAAAAGAGACAAATAAAGCTACATTTTGATGAATAGCAAAGATAAATAACAACTTATCCTTCTCAGATCTAGCTAAAAATAACTAAAAAAAAGCAAAAAGTTAAGGATCTGAATAAAATTTAGGAAAGTTATGAAAAATTTAAGCCATTATTCAATGAGAATAGAAATATACGTATTTCATAACTGTGCCTAACACCTTTACATAAATGATCGTATAGTATGACATAAAAACCTCACGAGCAAATGCAGAAAAATTAGATATTTTAAACATCATATTTTGCATTTTTCTGTATTATATATTTGCATATGCAAAAAATCAAATTTTTACAATTATAATTAGCAAGACAATAAAAAATTGTACTCAGTAATGAATAGTGGAAAAAAAGAATTAAAAATCAATTGGAGACTACGTAATTTTACCTTAAAGAAAGAATAGATCAAAGAACAAAATATAAATACAATAGTTAATATAGTTAAAGTTAATCATAAAAAAGAGACAACATACCAAGGATGCAGTCAAAGCAGTCTTTAGGGGAAGTTGTATATCTCAAAACTTTCATAAAGAAAGAGAAAAGAAACAGATCAATGAATTGGCTGTGAAGCTAAAAGAACTAGAAAGCCAACAATTTTTTAAAACACTAGAATAGAAAACTTGAAAGAAGAGATTAACAAAAAAAAGGAAAAAAATAATAAATAAAAATGAAGCTGTTTTGAGAAAATAAAATAAAATTGACAATCATTAACTAATTTTACTTAAAATAAAGATGAAAGAGGGGGAGGAGCCAAGATAGAGGAGTAGAAAGATACACATATGCTAGCTCCGAACCCACAGCCCATAAAATATCTGTAAAGAAAAGCTCCCAACAAATTCTGGAGCAACGGAAGACACAGAGCAACAGAGTGGAGGAGATTTCTGTTCCTGAGAGCCCTGAAAACAGACACCAAAGGTCCGTCACGCACCAGACCCAGAGCAGAGCCCAGCCCTGCCTTGGCCAGGTGGCACCGAGAGGAGCAGATGCCGGCAGGCTTCAGGGACAGAAGCTCCAGCAGCCATGCAGGTCCCTCCTCCCACAGGCACCAAAGGTCAGTGAGAGAGTCTCTTTGGCTCGCCAGGAGGGGAGCAGGGTGTCTCCATGGCTCGGGCCCCCTCAGGAGGCAGCAGTGGAGGCAGCAGTGGACAGGGCTCCCCAAGCAGGCAGGAGCTCGGATTTATTGTTGAAGGTCTCTGCATAAACCCCCTGAGGGAACTGAGCCCAGTGTGGCAGCCCTGCCCGCACCTGAACTTAATCTCACACTGAATAGCAGCCCCTCCCCACCAAAAGCCCTGAGGCTGGGAAGCAGCATTTGAATCTCAGACCCCAAGCACTGGCTGGGTGGATCTGGAGGTGAGGTGGGTATGGAGAGGACATTCAGAAGTCAAGTCACTGGCTGGGAAAATGCCCAGAAAAGGGTAAAAAAATAAGACCATAGAAGGTTACTTTCTTGGTGAACAGATATTCTTCCCTTCCTTTCAGATGAGGAAGAACAAGGCTTACCATCAGGGAAAGACACAGAAGTCATGGCTTCTGTATCCCAAATATCCAGAATAAATATTCAATGGGCTCAGGCCATGGAAGAGCTCAAAAAGGATTTTGAAACTCAAGTTAGAGAGGTGGAGGAAAAACTGGGAAGAGAAATGAAAGGCATGCAAAAAAAAGCATGAAAAGCAGGTCAGCACCTTGCTAAAGGAGACCCAAAAAAATGCTGAAGAAAATAACACCTTGAAAAATAGGCTAACTCAAGTGGCAAAAGAGGTTCAAAAAGCCAGTGAGGAGAATAATGCTTTAAAAAGCAGAATTAGCCAAATGAAAAAGGAAGTTCAAAAGCTCACTGAAGAAAACAGTTCTTTCAAAATTAGAATGGAACAGATGGAAGCCAATGACTTCATGAGAAACCAAGAAATCGCAAAGCAAAACCAAAAGAATGAAAAAATGGAAGATAATGTGAAATATCTCATTGGAAAAGCAACTGACCTGGAAAATAGATCCAGGAGAGACAATTTTAAAATTATGGGCCTACCTGAAAGCCATGATCAAAAAAAGATCCTAGACATCATCTTTCATGAAATTATCAAGGAAAACTGCTCTGAGATTTTAGAACCAGAGGGCAAAATAAATATTCAAGGAATCCACAGATCACTGTCTGAAAAAGATCCTAAAAGGGAAACTCTTGGGAACATTGTGTCCAAATCCCAGGTAAAGGAGAAAATATTGCAAGCAGCTAGAAAGAAACAATTCAAGTATTGTGGGAATACAATCAGGACAACACAAGATCTAGCAGCTTCTACATTAAGGGATCAAAGGGCATGGAATATCATATTCCAGAAGTCAAAGGAATTAGGACTAAAACCAAGAATCACCTACCCAGCAAAACTGACTGTAATACTTCAGGGGAAAAAATGGTCTTTCAATGAAACAGAGGACTTTCAAGCATTCTTGATGAAAAGACCAGAACTGAAAAGAAAATTTGACTTTCAAACACAAGAATGAAGAGAAGCATGAAAAGGTAAACAGTAAAGAGAAGTCATAAGGGACTTACTAAAGTTGAACTGTTTACATTCCTACATGGAAAGACAATATTTGTAACTCTTGAAACTTTTCAGTATCTGGGTAGTTGGTGGGATTACACACACACACACAGAGAGAGAGAGAGAGACAGAGACAGAGACAGAGAGCACAGAGTGAATTGAATAGGATGGGATCATATCTTTAAAAAATGAAATTAAGGGGTGAGAGAGAAATATATTGGGAGAAGAAAGGGAGAAATTGAATGGGGCAAATTATCTCATAAAAGAAGCAAGTAAAAGACTTTTCAGTGGAGGGGAAAAGGGGGGAGGTGAGAGAAAAAACATGAAGCTTACTCTCATCACATTCAACTAAAGGAATAAAATGCACACTCATTTTGGTATGAAAATCTCTTACAATATAGGAAAGTGGGGGAGAAGGGGATAAGCAGGGTGGGGGGGATAATGGAAGGGAGGGCAATGGGAGGAGGGAGCAATTTGAAGTCATCACTTGGGGAGAGACAGAATCAAAAGAGAGAATAGACGCGATGTGGGGCAGGATAGTATGTAGTTAGTCTTACACAACACAACTATTATGGAAGTCATTTGCAAAACTACACATTTATGGCCTATATTGAATTGCTTGCCTTCCCAAAGAGAATGGGTGGGGAGGGAGGGATGAAGAGAAGTTGGAACTCAAAGTTTTAGGAACAACTTTTGAGTACTCTTCTTGCTACTAGGAAATAAGAAATACAGGCAATGGGTTATAGAAAGTTATCTGGCCCTACAGAACAAAAGAGAAGATAGGGACAAGGGAAGGGAGGGATGATAGAAGAGAAGGCAGATTGGTTATAGGGGCAGTTAGAATGCTCAGTATTTTGGGGTGGCAGGAGGGGATAAATAGGGAGAAAATTTGGAACCCAAAATTTTGTGAAAATTAATGTTAAAAGCTAAATAAAAAAATAAATAAATTTAAAGAAAAAAAAGATGAAAGCCTAGTTGTCAGCATAAATAATTTTAAAGGTGAATTCACACAAAAAAATGAAGAAGTAAAAGAAATAATTAGAAACTGTTTTGCCAAATCATATGTTAATAAAAATGTCCATCTAAATAAAATGAATATTTATAAAAATCTAAAAGGGCCAAGATTAATAGAATAAGAAATAGAGGACTTGAGCAATTGAACCTCAGAAAAAGACGTTTTAAAATCCATAAATTAGCTCCAAAATCCAGCAGGAAAAGAAAGAAAAACAGCCATTTAAAATAACTAGAATGTATGAAATGCATGAGACTAGTTATCAAGATATACACAAGAATTATATTGATTCATCTACATACCATTCCTTATACAAACATAAATGGCACTAAACAATTGGAGAAATATTAATTACATTATGTAACTCAAGCCAATATAATAAAAATAGCAACATTACATGAATAAATTTACTGATTCATTGGCATACCAATAAAATTACCAAAGAATTACTTTATAGAGCTGGGAGAAATGATAAAATTAATCTAAAAGAACATAAGGTCAAGAATCTTAAGGAAATTGAAAAAGAAAGAAGAGACCTCAGCACACCAGATTTCAAATTGTATTACAATGTAATAATCATAAAAAAAACAATTTGGTATTCGTTAAGAAGTAAAGAGGTGAACAGATGCAACTGACTTGATAAATAATATGCAGAAAAATGAGCACAATAATATAATGTTTGATAAACTTAAAATCCCAGCTATTGTAACAAAAGCTCACTATTCAACAAAAACTGCTGGTGAGACTGGAAACCAATTTGACAGAAAGGAGATATATACCAACATACCATATAACAATATAAGCTCTAAATGTGTGTTCATCCTTTGTTGCTGAAGAAGACTATGCCATCAGAGAAATGATGACATGACTTGCACTTGACTTTGTTTTGAGTGAGGGAGGGCTGTGCAGGTCACCAGCCTCACTTCTCCTCCAGAGCCATCTGAATCCAGTGACCAGAAATTCATCAAGATGACTGGAGATGACCCAGGATGAGGCAGTTGGGGTTAAGTGACTTGCCCAAGGTCACACAGCTAGTGAGTGTCAAGTGTCTGAGGTGAGATTTGAACTCAGATCCTCTTGACTCCTGCATTGGTGCTCTATCCAAAATACGAACATGACTTAAATATAAAGTGTGGCATCATAACACATTGAAGGAGCAAGAGGAAAAAAATACCTTTGCAATCTATGTTTAGTTCATAATTAAATAAAGCACAAAGATGAGAACAGAAAATGAAATTAGTGATAAATTTTATATAAAATTGCAAGTTTTGTTTCAGGAACAAATCCAATGCAGCTAAAATTTAAAGGGATGCAGGTACCTGAAGGGTGAACAGGACAGAATCTTTGTAGCAAAATTCTCTAATAAAGGTCTCATTTCCAAGACTAATAAGAATACATGCCATTCTGCAGTTGGATATGGAACGATTTTCAGAGGAAGAAATCTAAGTTATCAAATTAAAGTACCTTTGAGGTTCTACTCCACTCTCATCAGACTGGCAAAGCTACCAATAAAAGGAAAATAAATAACAAACACTGAAGGGGCTATGGCAAAATTAGGTACATTAGTGGACTGTAGGTGAAACTGTCAATGAGTCTAGTCATTATGGAAAAAATTATGGAATTATGCCCAAAAAATCTACTAAACTGAGCACCAGTGATATCATTACTAGATCTATATTCTAAGAGATCAAATAAAGAGGAAAATGTTTGAAAATAGTAGCTCTTTTGTGACATCAAAGAACTAGAAACTGAGTGGAGGTGCCCATCATTTAGGGGCAATGGTGGAGAACCTGTGACCTCAAGGCTACATGTGACACTCTTGGTCCTCAAGTGTGGTCCTTTCACTGAACCCAACCTTCACAGAACAAATCCCTTTAATGGAAGGATTTGTTCTGTAAAAATTGGACTCACTCAAAAGGCTGCACCCAAGAACCTAGAAGGCCACATGTGGTCTTGAAGGTGCAGGTTCTTCACCCCTGATGGAATGGCTGAAAATAATTATGTTATAAACATGTAATGGAATACTATAGAATTGTAAGAAATGATGTTGATAGTGGTTTTAGAGAAACCTGGGAAGACTTGTATGAACTGGTGCAGGCAAAATTAAGAGAAAATTTTTTATGGTAGCAACATCATGAAGACAATGTTGCAATGTCAGCATTGGTTTCACTTTCACACACCCTTCTGACTCACTGATTCAGGTTGAGCAGTTGGAATACTCCTTGTCCCCATTGCTACTTCAAGCCTCTCCCTTTACCTTGGTTATTCAGCAAACTCTTCTTGAGGTCCACACAATTTAGGTTCACCATGGAATCAATATTATCTCCCAACCTCCAAGGCAGTCTTCTTTCCTCAGAACATTCTCCAATGTGTTCAGTGCCTAACTCAGCTTCTTTCTTGCTTCCCAAATATCTGTCCTAAGGGACTTCAAAATATACATCTCCTAAAACATCTTAACCTCATAATTCTTAAACTAGCTCATTTCACATGATCTACCCCTTCATCTCACCTCAGCCACAGAAAGAGATAGTAATAACCTTGAGTTTCCCATTGCCCACAGGTGTTCTACTTCCATGTTTATAAACTTTGAAATTCCCTTATCACAATTTGATGATATCCTTCATCCTCACCAAGAACTCTAAATCTTTCACCCCTCAGTCTTGTCTTAGATCATCACACCTGCATTGACTATTCTCTCCTCCCTTCCCCATTTTGATGACTTGTTAAACCAGTTTAACCCTACACTGTCCTCTTCCCTTGAGTTTTTTATCCCCTTGTCAACCTTCTTGCCCTGTGAAGTTTCAGCTTTGGATTACCAATACTATATGATGTCTTCACTGCAACTCATACTACTGAACAAAGCAGAGAAAATCATGAAACTACACTGACAGTGTCCACTACAAATTTATATTACATAATCTCAACATGACCTTAACTTGCAGTAAAGTAATCCTTTCACATCTTCCTAATTGATTCATCATTGCACTCTAAATACCTTTCCAGATACTTTCTTTCCTCCTCAAACATTACATAATTATCCCTTGCCTTCATGCTCTCAGCTGAGAACTTTGCCCCATATTTCACTGAAAAAAACTGAGCCAAGAACTCTCTCTTATCCCCCAACTTTATCATCTCCCATAACCCACACGGCTTCTGCCACCATCTCCTCCTTGACCTCTATCTCACATGAATAGGTGACCCTTTTTTCTTGCCAAGGTAAATTCTTCTCTATGCACAAGTGATGTTCCATCCTTTCTTTTCCCTTTCCATCTTTTCCAGCACATTTCTCCTTATAACATTCCTATTCCCTCACTAATCTTCAATCTTTCCTTATTTAGTAGCTGCTTTCCTACAGTCTATAAACACAGCCAAATCTTCACTATACTCACTTGATCCATGAATCTCTTCTCACTATGTTCCCGTACCTTTCCTCCCTTTTGTGGCTAAAAACCTTAAGAAGGTCATTTTCAATTGATGCCTCAATTACCTTTTCCTCTCACTAGTTTTTTTTTTTTAACTCTCTACAGCCTGATTTGCTTCTAACCTAATAATTCAACTAAAACTGCTCTTTCTAAAGTTGGGTTGTTGTATTTATCCTTCGTTGTTGAAAAAGACCATAGCATCAGAGAAATGATGACATGACTTGCATGTGACTTTGTTTTGAGTAAGGGAGGGCTGTACAAGGTCACCAGACTCACTTCTCCTCCAGAGTCATCTTCAACTCATCATGGGAGAGAAGGGATAGAGCCAAAATAGTAAAGTAGAAACAGGGACCTGCCTGAGCTCTCCCCCCAAACTCTTCAAAATACCTGTAAAAAATGACTCTAAACAAATTCCAGAGCAGCATAAACCACAAAATGACAGGGTGAAAAAGATTTCCAGCCCAAGAAAATCTGGAAGACTAACAGGAAGGGTCTATTGCACCAGGCTTAGAGTGCAGCACAGCCCAGTGACACAAACAGGACTGGAGCAGGTCTCAGGACACTGAATCACTGGCAGCTGTAGGAGTTTCCAAACTTCTCAACCCCCAAACACCAAAGACAGCTTTAATGGTTAGTGGGAAAGCTCTCTCACCTGAGTGAGACAGTAACATGCTTTGACCTTAGTCCCAGTCCCAGCCCTAGGGCAGCAAAAGTCATGCAGCAGTGTCAGCTGTTTCTAGAGCTCTCAGCCTATAGATGGTGGGACAATCCACTGATCTGGGTAGCAGTCCTGAGTGGTGGTCCTGGGGTGAGAAGGAGAACTGGCATGGCAGAGTTGGTGGTGGCAGTGGAGAGGGAATCCTACTCACAGTTTCAGGGCAGAAAAGAGTGATTTTGGTTGCTCACAGAACAGAGTGCAGGCCAGGAGAGGAAGAAGCACCTCTCCTTTGATCATGGAAGAACTGAAAATTCACAGATCCCTAGAGATACCTCTAAAAATAGCTGCACAAAATCCCTGAAATTTGGAGCAGTACTCCCTCCACTTAAAGAGCTTAAAAGTCAAGTAATTGGCTGGAGAAATGAGCAAAAGGGGAGAAAAATAAGATTATAAAAGGTTGCTTTCTTGATGAAAAGATATTTTCTTACAATGAGGAAGATCAAAGCATACAGCTGAAGGAAGATGACAAGGTCAAGGCTCCTACATCCAAAGCTTCCAAGAAAAAATATGAAATGATCTTTAGGCTATGGAAGAGCTCAAAAAGGATTTTGGAAAGCAAGTAAGAGAAATAGAGGAATAATTGGGAAGAGAAATGAGAGTGATGCAAGAAAATCATGAAAAATGAGGCAACTACTTGCTAAAGGATATGCAAAAATACCGAAGAAAATAATACCTTTAAAAATAAACTAACCCAAATAGCAAAAGAGATCCAAAAAGCCGATGAGGAGAAGAATGCTTTAAACAGCAGAATTGGTGAGGTGGAAAAGGAGGTTCAAAAGCTCACTGAAAAGAATAATTCCTTCAAAATTAGAATGGAACAAATGGAAGTTAATGACTTTATGAGAAATCAAGAAATTAAAAAACAAAACCAAAAGAAGGAAAAAATAGAAGACAATGTGAAATATCTCATAGGAAAAACAATTGATCTAGAAAATAGTTCCAGGAGAGATCATTTAAACATATTGGTCTAACTGAAAACTATGATCAAAAAAAGAGCCTAGACATCATCTTTTAAAAAATTATCAAGGAAAATTGCCCTGGTATTCTAAAACCAGAGGGTAAAATAGATATTAAAAGAATCCACCCATTACCTCCTAAAAGAGATCCCCAAAGGAAAACTCCTAGGAATATTGTAGACAAAATCCAGAGCTCCCAGGTCAAGGAGAAAATATTACAAGCAGCCAGAAAGAAACAACTCAAGTACTGTGGAAACACAATCAGGATAACACATGGTTTAACAGTTTCTATACTAAGGGGTCAGAGGACTTGTTATGTGATATTCCAGAGGTTAAAGGATCTAGGAGTAAAACCAAGAATCACCTACCCAGCAAAACTGAGTATAATATTTCAGGGGGAAAAGGTGGAATTTCAATGAAATAAGGGATTTCCAAGCATTCTTATTGAAAAGACCAGAGCTGAATAGAAAATTTGATTTTCAAATACAAGAATCAAGAGAAATATGAAAAGATAAACAGGAAACAGAAGCCATAAGGAACTCATTAAAGTTGAACTGTTTTCATTCATACAGAGAAAGATATTTATAAATCAGGAGACCTTTCTTAGTATTAGGGTAGTTAGAGGGAACATATACATATATAGTCTATATATATATATTATATATATACACATATATATGTGTGTGTGTATGTTTATATATATGTATGTATATATGCCTGTATGTCTATGTATGTCTATATGTATTTGTATGTGTATATTATATATGTGTAGGTATACTTGTAAGTATATATATAGAGATAGATAGATAGATAGATATACATGTGTATATGTTTGTGTATGTGTAGATGGATAGATATAGATATATAGACAGAGGGCACAGGGGAGCTGAATATGAAGGGAGGATACCTAAGAAATATAATTATTTGTAGAAAGGAATGTACCAGGAGAAAGAGAAAATGAAAGTTATAACACAGTAAATCATCTCACATAAAAGAGGCAAGAAAGAGCTTTTACAATGGAGGGGAAGAGGAGGGAGGTAAGAGGAAATAAGTGAGCCTTACTGTCATCGGTTTGGTTTAAGGAGGGAATGATACACATTCAACTGGATATGGAAATCTATCTTGCCTTGCAGGAAGGCAGGAGGGAAGGGGATAGAAGAGGGAGAGTAATAGAAGGGATGGCAGATTAGGGAAAGGAGTAATCAGAAGCAAACACTATTGTGGCAGAACAGGTCAAGGGAGACAACGAAATAAATGGAAGGCAGGACAGGATAGAGGGAAATGTGGTCAGTTTTTTGTAACATGACTATTATGAAAGTGTTTTCCATGGCTACACATGTATGACCTATATCAAATTGCTTGTTTTCTAAGTGAGGGTGGGTGGGGCAGGAGAAAGGGAGAGAATGTGGAACTTAAAGCTTTAGAAATGAATGTTAAAAATTGTTTTTGTATGCAACTGGGAAATGAGTTATACAGGCAATAGGGTATAAAAATCTATCTTGCCCTGTAGGAAAACAGAGGAAAGGAACAAGAGAAGGGGGTGGTGATAGAAGGGAGGGAAGATTGGGGCAAGGGGTGTTTGGGGTGCAGGCTTCCCTGGATTGGGGAAGGGAGAAATGGGAAGAAAATTTAGAATTCAAAATCTTGTGGAAGTGAATGTTGAAAACTGAAAATAAATTATACTATAATAAAAAATTCATCATGTCTAAAATTAAACTGATTCTTTCTCCAAAAAAAAGCACCTCTCCTCTTCTTAACACTTTACTATCACTGCCAGGGATGCATCTTCCAAGTCATCAAGGACTGAACCTAGCTAAGAGTCATCTTTCTCACTTTCACCACCTTTACATCTAATATTTTGCTGAGTCTTGTCAATTCTCACTTTATAACATCTCTCATATATATCCCTTTCTCTTCTCTGACACTCTCACCGCCTTGGTGCTGTCTTCTTCACCTCATGCCTACACTACCACAATAGCCTTCTCATTGGTTTCCTTGACTCACATCTTTCCACTTTTTCCAAAAAATTCATTTTTCGCTCAGTTATCAAGCTATTATTCCTAAATAAGACATCTGATATTGTCACTCCCCTATTCAATAAGCTCCAATGGATCCTTATTCTTTCAGGATCAAATATAAAATCCTCCGCTTAGCATTCAAAGACTTCATGACCTTTCTGCCTTCTATCCTTTTCCAGTTTATACTTTACTCTCCTTCATCAATCCAGGCATATACTTTACAATCCAAAGATGCTGGCTTTCTTGCTGTTCTTTCCATATGATACTCCATGCATTTGCTTCATCTGTCCCCCATATCTAGAATGTTTTCCCTCTTCATTTATGTCTCTTGGCCTCTTTAGCTTCCTTCAAGTGCTAAACAAAATTTAACCTTCTACAAGAAGCCTTTCCCTGAATTTGACATCTCTGCTCTGGAAATCTCTATACAGTACCTGCTTTAAGCATGTTCTGGGATACAGGTCACTGCAAAGCAAAGACACAGGTGAATGCATCTGCCAAAAGCATTTCCTGCAATGGAGCTCACTAGTTGGATAATAGTTTAAGTAATTAGATATGGTCTGCTTAGAAGTTAATAAAATACTGCTTCAAATGAAAGGAAACAACTAGAAAAGAGAGGGAAGAAAAGATTTTGAAATGTAGGGAATGGAAGGACAGGGTAGTGTACAATCAAACCCCATTCTTGCTACCTGTTTTGTGGGAATGATAACTCTAATTTTATCAAGTCCTATGTCCTGGACAAAGTCCTTACAATCCTGCATGAGTTCTGGGTTCTCATCTGCATTTGGACTCACAGAGAAAGGTTAGCATTAATTATTGTTAGGTTGGACACAATACTTCTTTGATCCCTGTCTCTGTCATCTCCTACTGTGAAAGTCCCTGGGTTTTGCTCCTTAGTAAGTTAAATTAGGAGCTTAAAGGGATCCCAGAAGAGAGCTTAGTTCAGCCACCTTGTCTTCTACCAACCAATGCTCTTCTTCCTCCTCTCACTGCAAACACTCCTCAAATTCTCATATCTACAGAAACAACAAAAAACTGCCGACATAAATTACCCAACTAAGCACTAAAATAAAAAGCCCCAGTGCCCCCAAATCTCCAAAATTTTGATGGAGGAAAGAGGTAGTTTATGCATCAAGTCTTCTTCCTATTTCTCCTGCTTTGTTCACAGCAGGTTCTGTGCCTTGCTGCTGATTTCACTAAGAAGAACCTAATTCAGTGCCTGCAATGTGGGGATGTGATTGCTTGGCGATATCTATGTTACCACTTCTATCCCAATCATAAAAAAAATCTCTAAGTTTTCTCATCCATCTATGAAACCTAAACATTATCTGGATTAATCTATAGAAATGGGAATCATAGAAGACCATGATCTTTAAGGAACCAAAATCACAAGTGACCCCAAAGAAAATGGAGAGAGAAGTATGGGAAGTATGAAGTATGGTAGGTTATACACATAAGAATAGTCTATATAACCTAGGACAACTTGTACAGCAGAGACATCTACAGAGGAATTGAGAAATTTAAAAGTGTTCTGACACTATGGGGAGACTAGTAGCTAGCAAGTAAGAAAGTCATCCATTGGGTTGGTGAGTGAGAAGGAAGCATTTCATCCTTTGGTTCTAAATATGCATTAGCTCCATAATCAAAACTTTTAAAAAATTACAGCTAAATGTGTGATCAGATAGGGTGAACAGAGAATGTAGAGTTATGTTGTCAAACGAGGGATTAGCTTGTCTCTTGCCTCCACAAATTTCTTTCATTAAAACCTCCTGCTTTTGTCCCCGATCTCTGAACATAATCCCAACCATAAGGAAAAAATAAAATTATCCATGAGCCAGTACCTCAGGCATCACCATTGACCTGGTAGCAGAACCTCAAACTGCAACATTGCAACCTCATAGAAAGGTGAAGTAACCTCGAGAACTCAAACCTATAAAGTTGCAGCTAATATTTCATGTCCAAAAAAAGAAGCAGACATTTCCCACTAATTCCCCAAATTGAATGTCTGCAGACAGTGGTTCTGAATCATTTGAGACCCAATTCTAATCAAGAGCATGACTTGTTCTGAATGACCTTTGGTAGGATCAGCCACAGTTGTACACATTGAAACTTCACTTTATCATGGTGATGTCATTTTGGTCCTCTTTGAGAACGAAAGACAGCAACCACCACCACCTACTGCATTGGTTTCCCCTTATAGACTCAATGTAAGACTTTTCTAGTTGATTCTATAGACCTAATACTGTTGTCATTTGTAGGCCAAATATAGTACAGGGTTCCAGGCCAGGCTGAAAAGGCCTCAGAGGAGCAGCATTCATCCCTCCAATCTATAGAAACCTCCTCACGTAGCCTAATATCCAATGATTCAGATTCAAGAAATGGAACATGATTGAAAGATGGACAATAGGTTTACCCACTGGTTAGAAAGAGGGTTTTTCATCTCCATAGACACTCCAAGATATTCTTCTCAATCACTTGGTCAAGGAAGTTGCCTAGAATGTCTGCTTCCCTCTCCTAACATCTGATCCTTTATATCTCCTGGGCCCAATGTGGCTTTGAAGATAGGTCATCCTTATGCACATATTCTAGCTAATCATAAAATTGACCATTTGGGGATAAGGAATGGGTGAAATAGCATATTATTGTTTTGGAAGCATCTTATCTTTGTGAATTTTGAATGACTGCATTAAAATCCATCCAATAAATCAACAAGACCTACTTTTTTATTTTTTACATCCACCATGAATTCTAATAATTGATTTACTTACTGTTGAGGAAGGAAATTATTATCAAAATAGGAAATTTTCAAAGGTTCTTTACTCTAAACAGCAAAGAGGTTATATTTCAATTTCAGCACACCTTACCTCTATCCCCTCACTTTTACTGGTATATTTTGCAAGATTTTTCAGGTGCACTAAAAACCTCTCTCTAGACTTTTAAGTATGATACTATAAAAAAATACAGGACAAGGCAGCTGTCAAAATCTTGGTTTGAGATCCAGTTGTGCTACTCACTCAACCTTGGAGTAGATTCTTCATCTCTAATTTGTGGAGGATTTTTACCTTCTTTAAATATTGTACCATCTCTCTCTGACATCAGCTCTATAAGATTAATAACACTAATATCAACATTCCCATCTTATGCAATGGGAAACAAATGGAAGCACCTTATGGCCAAAAGACTTGGTTAGTGTCTCTCAAAGAGTGACAGAACTGAAGACAAAGATCAGGCCCCATGAGTTCAACACCATAGTTTATCAAAAAAAAATTCTAAATATAAAGTTGTCTCTTCTTTTTTGGAATATGAGTTGGGTAAGCTTATCTACCTTAAATCCTCAATAAACCTAATTTAATTATGGGAGAAGGTGATTGGACTGATGCTGTTAATTATAACAATGGCATCTTTGTGAGGAGAGGGTAATCTCTCCTGCCAGTCTTTTCCATCTCACACAGCTCTACAAATAAATATGGGAAGAACACAGATTGTGAAGTTTGGATCAATTGGTTTCACAACCACGAAAAAGATAAGAGGGAATTCTAAATCTTGCTCAGCCCCAGGAGGGGACGTCTGTCAATGTGGTGGCCTGGCAGGTCCTGATTTACCATGTGATGACTGTGCTCTTCTAGGTCAGTATCTCAAGGAAGAAAAATGCAGGTACAATCACTTCTGATCAATTTTATAAATGTCATTGCTAGCATATAAACCACCAATGAAACAATCACCCAGATAATCAGCTCTAATCAGACGATCAACCGTGGTGTACTTAGAGTCTATGGAAATGTATACAGAGGTAGACAAAGTAAGCTAGAGCCTTTTACAAATACAACAGTCAAGGCTCATCAGAACCCAGGAATCTTTGAATGTACAAATCATGAGTAGGCTTGTTAAGAGTAACAACAGGGGAGGGTAGAGCCAAGATGGCAGAGTAATAGCATGCAATTTCTAGAGTGCTGCCCCCAAACCCAGCCAAATACCAAATTTGTTTTAAAACAAATTCTGGAGCTGCAGAACCCAAAGAATGACAGAGTGAAGCAAATCTCCGTCCTAAGACAGCCTGGAAGGTCACAGGGAAGTGTCTATTGCCATGGAGGGCGCTGGATGCAATCCAGTGTGGACTATGCTGGCACAGACAAGACCTGAGCAGGTCTTGGAGAAACTGAATCTCTCACACCTGTGGTAGTTTCCAGACTTCAGGACCCCAAAACACTGAGGACAAATTGAAAAGTCAGTGGAAAAAGCCTATGGGACCAGTGTGGGAGAGTGGAATGGTCCAGCCCCAGTCCCAGGGCAGCAGAGGGGAAAGAGGGTAGAGGAACCCACAGCAGCAGCAGAGGCAGAGACAGTGACTGTTTCTGGAGCTCTAAACCCACCAGTTGTGGGGAAATCGAGCACCCCCCACCCCCACAGGAAGCAGAAATCTACCTTGACAAAGTGCTCAAAAGTCAAGTAAATGGCTGGGGAAATGAATGAAAACCAAAAAAAGAATCAGACTATAGAATCTTACTTTGGTGACAAGGAACACCAAAAGATGCAACAGAAAACAGCAACGTCAAAGTTCCCCCATCTGAAGCCTCCAAGAAAAATATGAATTGTTCTCATGCCATAGAAGAACTTAAAAAGAATTTTGAAAATCGAGTAAGAGAAGTAGAGCAAAAAATTGGGGGAAAAAATGAGAGTGGTGCAAGAAAATTATGAAAAACTAGTCAACTGCTTGCTAAAGGAGATCCAAAAAGATGCTGAAGAAATAACGCTGTAAAAAGTAGACTAACCCAAATGACAAAAGAGATCCAAAAAGCCAATGAAGAGAAGAATGTCCTAAAAAGCAGAATTGGTCAGATGAAAAAGGAGGTCCAAAAGCTCACTGAAGAAAATAATTCCTTAAACATTAGAATGACGCTAATGGTAGCGAATGACTTTATGAAAAATCAAGAAATTATAAAACAAAACCAAAGGAATGAAAAAATAACAGACAATGTGAAATATCTCATTGAAAAAACAATTGACCCGGAAAATAGATCCAAGAGAGACAATTTAAAAATTATGGGACTACCTGAAAGCCATGATCAAAAAAAAGAGCCTAGACATCATCTTTCAAGAAATTATCCAGGAAAACTCCCCTGATATTCTGTAAACAAAGGGTGAAATAAATATTGAAAGAATTCACTGATCACCTCCTGAAAGAGATCCCAAAAGAAAAACTCCTAGGAATATTGTAGCCAAAATTCCAGAGTTCCCAGGAAAGAAATAATCAAGTACTGTGGAAACACAATCAGGATGACAAAAGATCTAGCAGCTTCTACATTAAGGGGTCTAAGGGCTTGGAATATGATATTCCAGAAGTCAAAGGAACTAGGATTAAAACCAAGAATCACTTACCCAGCAAAGCTGAGTATAATATTTCATGGAAAAAAATGGTCATTCAGTGAAATAGAGAACTTTCAAGCAATTTTGATGAAAAGACTGGAGCTGAATAGAAAATCTGATTTTCAAACACAAGAATCAAGAGAAGCATGAAAAGGTAAACAGGAAAGAGAAATCATAAAGGACTTACTAAAGTTGAACTGTTTACTTTCCTACATAGATATTTATAACTCTTGAGACTTTTCTCAGTACTAGGGTAGCTAGAGTTGAACAGGAAGAGATGACATTTAAAAAAATAAAATTAAGGGGTGAGAGAGATATATTGGGAGAAGAAAGGGGAAAATAGAATGGGACAAACTTTATCTCACACTATAGGAAAGTAGGGGAGAAGAGCAGAAGTGGGGGGTGGGATGATAGAAGGGAGGGCAAATGGGAGGAAGGCATAATTAAAAGTAAATAATTTTGAGGAGGATAGGGTCAAAAGAGAGAATAGAATAAAGGGGGGTCAGGATAGGATGGAGGGAAATAGAGTTAGTCTTCCACAACATAATTTTATGAAAGTTTTTGCATAACTACACACGTATAACTTATTTCAAATTGTGTGCCTTCTCAGTGGGGATGGGTGGGAAAGGTGGAAAGGAGAGAAGTTGGAACTCAGAGTTTTAAAAACGAATGTTAAAAATTATTTTTATATGCAACTGGGAAATAAGATATATGGGCAATGGGGTATAGAAATCTATCTTATCTTCCAAGAAAATGGAAGGGATAGAGATAAGAGAAGGGAAGGGTCTGATAGAAAAGAGGTCAAATTAGGGGAAGGGGTAATCAGAATGCATGCTGTCTTGGAGTGGGCGGAGGACAGAGATGGAGAGAAAATTTGAAACTCAAAATTTCGTGGAAATGAATGTTGAAAACTAAAAATAAATAAGTTAGAATTTTAAAAAAAGAATAATTGCAGGGACTGGAAGAATTCTTTTAGTTTCAGGAACTGAATTCATTAATCAGCCTTTCTAACGGTTCCTAATAGCCAGCACCCCCTTTTCCTCCAGGGGAAACTACCCTCATCTAACTACCCTGACTCAGTAATGTAAACAAACTTCCCATCACCTAAAGCAGTTTTTGACTTGAGAAAAGGGTATTGACCAGACTACCTTCCAATGGAACAGAAATTGTATATGTATAATTAGGGCAAGTTAAAAGAACTTGCCATTTCTAGCCTAGAGAAGAGACCAGTAGAGTTGCCATGTAGCTTGATTGCCTTTACTGAATGTTCACATGTTTCTTTAATTAGTGTTTCTTGATATTTAGTAAAAGAGTTATTTCATTTTAAACATTTTTTCACTGATTCATTCTCTCCACATCCAGATTGTGCCTAACTTGATATGGAGATGATGGTTGAGACACACAAAATTGGACGTGTAAGTGAACTGCATACATAGAAAAAAAGAGACATAAGAGATGAATAGCCTGACTGCTGCACTGATACCCAAGAAATATGAGGTGATCATGAGGAAGGCCTCCAATACCATTGGTAGATTTTATATTTGGATATCAGAGAAGAGAGACAAGAATCAGGTAGGTGAGAGGGCATCAGTGGTTTATTGTTATAGTTATTCAGTTATTTTAGTCACTTCCAACTCGTCTTGACCAAATTTGGAATTTTGTTGGCAAAGATACTTGTTTCCAGCTCTACTCATGAGGAAACAGACAAACAGGGTTAAGTGACTTGTCTACAGTCACACAGATAACAAGTGTCTGAGGCTGCATTTGAACTCAGAAAGATGAGTATTTCTGACTCTAGACCTGGCACACTATCCCCTGAGCTACCTAGCTACCCATGATGGTTTGTAATAGACAAAAAAAAATGAATAGAAAACCCAAATCAAAGAGATTACAAATCACCTGAAGTGACAAAGATTACTCAATGCTTTTTAGAAGCTATATTTCATTGATAATTCATTTTGAATTTGTAGTCAGCTAAGAATCCCAAGTCTTTTCTATGAAATTAATCTATTTGCTCTACTTGAACCTCCACTACTTCCAATATGATCTGTCTCATGCATTCAGAATGATCACAGAAATGTTCCACAAATATACCACTTCAAATTTAATCTTTACCTTTGTTGATCTACCTTCTGGAAATGCCATCTCCTATCTCCCCTATAACACTAAAACTAAGTACCAAAAAAGAAGGCAGTCCAAGAGGTTTCTATGAAGATTTCAACAGGACAGAAAGAACATAGGCAGATACATTTGTTAGTAGAGCCAATGACTAGAAACAAAGAAGTCAAGAATAAAGAAGAATATTAATATAGGTGGTAAGATGGGTTTGGTACGTTGAAGGGAAGCAATCAAATTAGAAAATGAGAGAATTAAGAATTAGGAGCATAGTCAAAGTATCTGTTCAACAAGGGGTAAGGAACCCAAGAGATCCAGACATGCTGGGACCAAGAGTTATATTAGAAGAATTGTAAGATTTTTTAAAAAGAAACAATTCCATTAAGCTGGTCTCCTGCCTTTCTAGTGAAGGGAGAAGGTGCTATTGCATCATTTTACGTGTTGTGGCTGGTCTTCAGTCTCCTACAAGAAGAGGAGGAAAGATATTCTATCATAAACAAGTCTCCTTCTTTGCCTGTGAGAAAAGAAAGGGGAGAAGATACCATTCCATCACACTACTTTCTTTAGTTTCTGGTGAGGGGAAATGGTACCAATCCATTTCCCTGGTCCCCAGCTTCCATGGAGAAGAAGAGAAATTACATTTCGTCATACCAGATTTCTTGTCTGGTCAGCAGCCTTTTGTAAAAAAAAAAGGGGGGGAGGGAAATGCCATTCTATAGTCCTATTTTGCTGGCTTTTTGGTGAGGAGAAAGGGATTCATTCTATCACACCAAATCTTTCCTCATTTCCAGCCTAGAGAGAGAATAGGAGAAATATCATCCTATTACTCACCAGTTCCCCACCTTTGGGGTAAGGAGGGAGGACATCATTTCATCAGGTGATCTCCTGCCTCCTGCTAGAAAAGACCATTCCACTGAGCACCAGATAAAGGTGAAGGTTTTAGGAAACCTGAGAAGACATATGACATGATGCAGGGTTGTGGGCAGATTCAGGAAAACAATTTATACAATAAGAACATGATAAAGACAATGTTACAATGGAAGCACCATTTGAACTTTTGCTCATACCCCCTGATTCACTGATTCAGGTTGGGGAACTGAAGTACACCTTGCTCTTCAACGTTTTAGCCTCTCTTCCTTTGAGTTTACTCAGTTCTTATTTCCCACTCAATCACTGTTTTGTAAGTTCTTCTCTACTAATATCCAGTATACTGTCTTCAATAAGTTCAGTTTGAGCCCCCAATCTTTCCTCCTCAATCCCTACTTTTGCACTATGGGATTTCAGGATACATATTCATATTGCCTGAAGCAATCTAATCTCACAGTTCCTCAGTTTTATTCATTTCACATAATCTACTTCTCCATCCCGTCCCAGCCACACACAAAGAAGGCCATTCCCTTAATTGTGCCATCACATGCAAATGCACCACTTTCACATTCATAAATTCTAAATCTCCCATCTGAGCATAATCTGTTGTTATTCCATCTCTGCCTTAAAAACCCTAACTCTGTTTGTCATCTTCATCAAAACCTCCAATCCCTCTACCCTTTGTTTCTTTCCTAGGATATCACCTTTGCTTCACCAATGTTCTGCGCCCTTCCTCATTTCCATTCATTGGTGAACCTTTCCAATTCTACACGGTCTTCATCTCTTCAGTCTCTTGCCCTTTTAGGATGTTGCTTATCTTGTCCTGACAAGATTCAGTTTATAATAACTCCAACCATCTATTGCAGTAATTCCTATAGGTGTGTTATTGAAAAAAGCTGGAGAAAGCATGAAACTGTGCTGCCTAGGTCCATTACATATCCTCATTTGGGCCCTTGCTACAGAAAGCAGTCCTTTTTAATTAACTCACTAATCTACTCCTCCCAACAATTCTTACTTCTTTCAAAACTTTCCATCTCTCTTCAGACCTTTCTTGGTCCCACCTTACCCCCAAATTCTCAGCTGAAAACCTTACCTTATATTTTACTGAAAAACTTGAGACAGTTCACCAAGCACTACCTCTTCTCCCCTCTCATCACACATATGTCTTCTGTCATGATTTCCTCCTTCACTCCTGTTTTACTTGATTAGGTGACCTTTCCTCTTACCAAGGAAAATCTCTCTACATGCATGAAGGATCCCATTACATCCCATCTCCTTCAGCAGATTGCTTCTCTCTATCATCCACAATCACATCATTCTGTCTACTATTGCCTGCTCCCCTACTACTTGCAAATATGTCTGTTTCCCTTATCCATAAAAAAGTTACTTAACCATGCATCCCCGTAAGTATCATCACATATCTTTCCTTCCTTTTCTGACTCAAATCTTTGAAAAAAATAGACATACAATAAGGGCCTCCACTTTCTTTCCTCTTCATCTCGTTTTACTTCTCTAAAGTCTAGCTTCCAAACTCATTACTCAATGAAAATTTCTCTCTCTGAAGATATTAATTTTCTCCTAGATTTTTGTGATACAGCTCTCCCTCTCTCCACCTTCAAAACTTCCCAATCTCTGTCAAGGGCACTACAATTATCCCAGTCACTGAGGCTCATGACCCGGGATAGAGATCATCCAACCCATGGGAGCTAATGATATCACCAAAAGAAGCATGTAGAGGTAAAAGAGAAGATAGACTAGGACAGAGCCTTTAGGGAAACTCAAATAAAGATACAGCAAAGAAGAATGAAAAGGAATAGTTGATTAGGTAGGAGGAGAACCAGGAGAAGATGGTGATCAACAGTGTTAGAGGCTACAGAGAGTTCAAGAAGAATGAGAATTGAAAATAGATCATAAGAAAGTGAATTATCACAAAACTGAGCTGACTCAAAGAAAAGCAAGACAATTTTTGATAGGAAGAGAGGAGGAAGAGTTGCTAGCAAAAAGAAAACTAACCATTTTTGCAGTCACAATGAGCAATACAACAAATTCCCAGAAGAAAACAATTTGAAAAGCAAAATAAGACTCAGTTGAGAATGAGAAGATGGTCCAAGGAGAGCTATTCAGAGCTTTCCTAAGAAGGGATTGAAGGAGACAAAGAAGCAAGGAAGGTAAGGAGGAAAAACATCCTCCTCATTTATTATTTGGGTAGCTTACTATTTGGGGGAAATTATACTTACCAAATTACAGTGAAACTCAGCTGATCTTTCATTGCAAGGGTTTTAAGTGCTCATCTTTGGAATCATGAAACATTAAATTTGTTGCTATAATTACTGCTTTGCTTAACATTATGAAGAAAAAATGGATTACCCTGCCATTGTTTAGTCAGCTTTGAGTATTGTACATATGGAATGTTTGACTACCCAATACAGAAGACATAAGTTTTTCCCCATGTTTGGAAATCCAAGGCCCATAGACTTCCAGTCAAGTGTACCTGATCAAGTTGTCACTCACTTCTTATTCTTTACCCCCAAGGAAATTTCAAACACAGAAGGAGACTGAGACAAAAATGATTGCTTTACACATTTATTTTGCTTTGAAGAAAATACTAAAAGTTGAGAGAAGAGGTTAAGTAGTACAGGGAAAAGTATATGCAGCAGCCAGGCACTAGGAAGAGCTGATCATTTAAAGATATGACTGAGATTTTGTGGACAGCATTGATTCTCAGGTTGAAGACAATCCTCTTCTCCTAGAAAACATCAAAGAGAAAGTCACTTATGAGTCCCTTGAATTTCACAAAGGAGCAAAAGTGAGTTTCCCATTAACTAGCACAACTTTGCCCAAGGAACCAGAGGTTCAAAAAAAGGCACCATTAAAAGTGAGATGTAGCAGAGGATTTGGAGTCTGAGGGAATGGTTTCCCATTTGTGCTTCACTACTTCTAAAGAGGCCATTTGTGTGATCTCTCTAGGCTTCATTTGCAACAATGAAAAATGAGCAGACTAAACCAGACAAAAAGTCTAGAACCCTACATAGAGTTCTATGACCACAAAAAGACCACTGCTAAGTAAGAACCTACCATGTGCAAAGCCATGGTCAGGGTCATTTCAATGGTTCTGAAACCCTGTGTGCAAATAAATTTTTTGTCCAATTGAATCATGAATTTGAGAGATCATAAGAAATCCCTTGGAGAAACTTGGAGGGGAAAAATAAAGGACAATTTCATCACAACCTTCAATTACTTTAAATCCTAATCATTATTATAAGATCCTAGATTTAAAGCTTGAAGAGATAATAGGAGTGATCTAACCCAATCTCACTCATTTTCCGTAAGAGGAATCTGAGGTCAGCGAGGTAAAGGGACTTTCTCAAGGTCACACAAATAGTTGAAACTACTGACTCCTCAATTATCATTCTTCACACTGCTCCTTCTAAGGGAATATATTTGAGCCAGTTGCTTTCTCCTTCCACTAAGAACCAAACAAGAGGTAGTAGTCTGAAAATGAAATGCCTAGCAATAGACGGAGATGTACCAAAATATTTCTAATATATGCAAAGACAAAAGACTAAGACAGAAATCCAAAAGAGTCTGAAACCTATATGAGATAGGTAAAAGAAGATGAACCCTCTGACATGATTTGGGAGTTCACCCTCCTGTAGTTGAACTGGACCAGTAGATGCTTAAATCCCAGGTGAATTGTAGGACTTTAAATTATTCTGGAAGATTCTCTAGAAGTCTTGAAAGAGTACATACCTTAAGCATGATCTGGGGTGCAAGCCTCTGCAGAAACAAAGACATATGTGAGTGGATTTGCCAAAATTAACTCCTATCACAGAGTTCAAACAATTATACAAGGTCTCCTAAGAAATTAGTATATGACAACTTCTAAGGGAAGGAAAGAACAAGAAAAGAGGAGAAAGGAAGAGTTTAGGGTCCAGGGGAGCGATGGACAGGGCACAGGAAAGTGGAGTCAATTCCATTCTAATTACCAACTTGTCTGGGGATGATGATTTTTTCTTCATTAAATCCTTTAAGGTTAACAAACTTCTTATAGTCTTCAAAGGCTTGAAGGTTCTCTTCTGCATCTGGACCTGAAGAGAGAGGGAAGAATCAATAACTGTTCATTCTGATTCTCTGGTCCTGATTGTTATAATAGTCACCTCCTACAGTGGAAGTCCTTGGGTTTTGCCCCATGGCTAGTTAAATTACAAGCACAAAGGGAGATGAGAGAACTAAGTGTGGGTGAGTACTTCAGCACCCTTATCTTCTGCAACAAATGCCCTTCTTCCCCATATTACCTACTTCTCTGCAGAAAAACCCATCTATATCTCCCAACCAGGCACTAAAACACAATATCCCTAATGCTCCCAAATCTCCAGAAGTGGGATGGAAGAAAGAGGGAAACTAAAAAAACCAAACTTCTTCCTCTCACTGCTTTGTTCAGAGCATCATTTGACCTTTTACAAACTCATTAAAAAGTAGGTCAGTCAGCACTGGCTACCTGGGAACGTAACTGGCAAGCAATGCCTGTGTTGCCATCAAACCTCCAGAGAGCAAAAATTTTAAGGGAATTCAGAAAATCCACTGACCATGTTATTGGGCTTTGGTTTGTATCAAAGTGGATCCCCTCCCGCTACTTCTAGAGATGCCCAATCTGGGAATGCCTGAGGAGCAGGAGGAATCCAGGAGAGCAATTTCTAACTGCTCTACATGTTAACACTCTTCTCTTGGAGGGATTCACAGAACCCCATGTTACTTACCTACAAGTGTGGCCACTCTTATTTGCGTGCCACGTGACTCTCTTTGACAGAAGAAAATCCAATGATCCCTCACAGATGTCTCTTCAATGAATACCTGGCGTTTGCCCTCATCTGAGGAGATGTTAAAGAGTTATACCTTTAGCTTCCCTGATCCTCTTGGAAAATCTGTTCGGAGGAGACTACAGTAGGCTTTAGGATCTTACTCTGTCTGGAAGGTCCCCAGCCCTGGTGGGCAGCAGCATCCAAGTATCAAGAAAAAGAGTTGGATGGCCCCATGACCAGGACAACATCCCCATGCATCTGATATGGCATGTTTCTAATGCACTTGTCATGTAATATTGTATATTAAACAAGACCAGGACTGAATATTTAAGCATTTCAAGGTACCTAAAAAAACAGTTCATTCCCTAATTTTACAGATAAGGAAACTGAGGTCAAGAAAGCAATTAGTTGCTCTTACTTTACAGGAATAGTGTGCTGTAGTAAACAGAGAAACAAGCTTGGAGTTTCTTAGTCCTGAGTTTGAGTCTCATCTCTGACATATATTTGCAAGGTTATCATGAGCAAATCACTTAAATTCTCAATACCCTCAAGTAATTTGCACAACAGGTGCAGATCTGTCTTGATAGAAGGAGTTTCCTTACCAGAAGTTCCTGATACCAATGAAATCATAAGTCAGGTCCATCCAAAGTGAACAACAAAGCAAGCACAAAAAGGTATATGTGTTTGTGTCTTTGGCAAGAATCACATTGAACTTGAATTTTGTCCCTCCATCAATGACTAGCACAATGCTCTAAACACTGGAGTTGATTAATAAATGTTCGTTGAATAAGGGCAGCACCAGCATGATATCAGTGTCCTTGGCTATGGGAAATGATTCAAGCTCAATCTTCCCTAATATATAAATGGAAAAATCCATTTTAAAAACGATGCAGATGGCTTATTTTTGAATATGTCCCTCTTCTACAGAAATTAATCCCAAGAACCCAAGCAAGTCACTGCCGTAGTTCCTCTTCCTTGAATGTCTCCCCTTTCCCTCCAAGAAACATTCTGGAGAGTCATCATTTTAATTTGTTAATGAACCTGATTTTGTCACCTGCTTTTCTAAATGACTTATGAATCCCCAAAATAGGATTCCTAACAATATTTTTGCCAAGTGAAGTATCTAATGTAAGAGAGAAGTTAAAGGAGTGTTCTTTCGATTTCCCAAAGTAAATCATAAGAATAGCTACCTAACCTGACTGCTGCCTCAGCCCATCACACCCAGGGATTGAGTCAGTCACATCTGCAGACAGACAATGCTACTCATCAACTCAATTTATGCCATAGAAAATGCATGCAAATTCACTAGATATTGTCAAGAAAACCTAGCCTTTGGACTCCAAGAGTAAAGGAAAGTCTCATGTCACAAACTTTGTTTCAGCCTTATAGACCACTTCTAAAGAGGCCAGATATCAGGTTGAAATTTGTTTAGTATAGAATGTTTGATTCACTTACCCTCAAAAAATTGTCCAGTCTGGTTTGTTTTTTCTAATTTGAATTTATTCTCTTCACACCTGCCATGCTTCCTGGAAAGCAGAACACATGTGAATTGTTTCGTGGAGACAACAAGAGGAAGAGAAGTTTATACGTCATCAGACTCAGGGAAGGCGATTTGATTCCTTCACTCCTGATCCAGTTCTCAATGTGGCAAGCAGAGGAGAATGTCCAGAAGCACATTAGCATTACACCTGTGACCTGAGCTTTTTCACTCATAGAAAAGAACCATATGACTGACGTCTTTTGAATATTTAACATTCTCTGGTTCAATCTATAGAGGTGAAGATCAAGGAACACCATGACCTCCAAGAAATCCAAACCTGAGTGATCCCAAAGGAAATGAAGACAGAGGCATAGTATGCATAGGCTGCAACATATAACCTAGGGTAACATGTCATGAACTACATGGAACAAAGGCATCCAAAGAGGAATAAGGAAAGTTTAGAGGAGATCTGAGGCCACATGGGGATTGCAGTTAAACAGTGAATCAGAAAAAAATTTGTCATTGAGTGCACCTTGAGTATTCCACCATCTGTTGTGAAAGTAAGCCTAAGCTTTACATACATACATGTTTGTACATGTGTTTATATACATTTGTACAGGTATGTATGTGTATGCATATACTCTAACCATAACCTAAACCTTAATCTTCTGAGTCTTTTGCTCTAAAACAGCATATATAAATATATATGCATATATACACACACATATAAATACATACTATATATATATTTTATATACATATGTATATACATATGTATATAAAATATATGTGTGTATGCATACTGTGTGTGGTCAGAATAGATATGCAGAGGATATGAAGTGATCCTCTCTAGTTGTCTTCCTAGAATAGGAGAGGCAGAGATGAAGCAGATTGATAGAACAATTCTGAACAGTCTACTTACTTGACGGTATATTTGACCTCCAGATTACCATCACTAAGGTAGGTGATTGTCATGGGTGACATGTCCTTATTCTTCTTCTCATGAAATTTATTATCTATCACAATGGCCTTTCCAAAGTATGTAACCTAGAGGGAATTTTTAAATGTAGCTAGAAATTGAAGAAGGAAAAATGAGGGAGTAATGGGACCAACCCTTCACAAACATCTGCTAATCATCTGGATCTTCATCCTACTCTCAGAACAGAATTGTAGCTCTGAAGCAAAAGTCTTGCATGAGCCAGTTACCCAGGGACCACCATTGACCTTGAAGCAACAAACACAATGTTCAGTTTTGTAGGAAGAAGTCATTAGGTTGAAATGAACTAGCCTTGAGACCCCAAACTTATCAAGTTGGCCCAATTTTGACATGGCCCAAATGGAAACAGACATCTTGTATTGAACCCTCAAACTCTATCCCTAAAGAAAGTGTCTGAATCTTTGGAGACTCAGCTCTGCTCAAGACCATTTCTTGCCATGAATGATCATTAGCAAAGATAAAAATAAACTGAATCATATCCTCCATTTCCAGTACACTCTAGACAGAGTAAATTAAAGCAAGAGAATAGTGAAATGCTTGACTTGGAATCCACTTCCTGCATTGACGTTCCCCCTGTAGACTCACTCCAAGATTTTCTAACGGAATCTACAGCATTAAAATTGCAGTTTGTTGCAGGATGAGGAGGTTACAGAGCTACAGACCCAGGTTTAAAAGAACCCAGTGAGGCCGTAATTTTGAAATGACATCTTGTTACTAGCATACATCCCTCCTTCTAATCTGCAAGATCTTCCAATGAAGTCTCACCTCAAATCGTTCTTCAGAAGGGGATGATGGCTCCTGAGCTTGGAGGATAGAGAACAAGCTTAGTGCTACAGTGAGAAAAAGGACCTTCATCTTCACAGACTTTCACAGATCTTTACCTTCAGTCATTTATTCAATGAAGCAGATTAGAGTGAATGTAATCCTCTCCTAACATCTCTCTCTATAAATAAATCCTGAGATCAATGTGGCATTGAAAACTGTTATCTTTTCACACAGTGTTCCAGTAAGCTTTACAATAGAGCTACTGGGGTTGGGGTGAGAGGAGGGAGGGGGTGGAGAGAGAGAGGCTGAGTGTAATAGAAAGGTGAAACAACATTATTTTTGGAAGCCCTATGCCTTTCTTCATTTTAAATGACTGACTACCCGTTAAAATCCATCCAAAGACTCAATTAGACCTAATTTTTGAGTTTCTGCATCCTCCATGATTTCTAATAATTGATTCACTTACTGTTGGGAAGGAGATGATTATCAAAGTAGGAAATAGTTCAAAGATTCTTTGAGCAACAAAGAAAAAATCAGTGGCTTTAATCCAATCCCACTCCCTCATTTTTGCTGGACCATTTTATAAAGGTTTTCATGTGTATTGAAGACTCCCTCTAGCTCTATTTCCATGATGTAGCAAAAACACACACACAAACACACACACACACACACACACTAGACAAAGCAACAGTCAGAAAATCTGAGTTTCAATGCCAGTTCTCTTACTCATTCCATGTTAAACAAAGTTCTCCTTATCTCAGTTATGAAGGGTTCTTAACTTCTAACACTTTCACAACAGTACTGTCAAGTCAACAAAATAGATTTCATGATCCCCATTGTGGAGGCACAGAAGACCTAAATGACTGCGCTGGCATCACAGAGAGTGAAAGAACTAGAGCCAAAGGCCTGGTCTCCTGGGTTTGGATGCGCCACTCTGATAAATACATCACCTAAAAATAAAATTGTCTTCTTTCTCAGAACCCTTATAATTATCTGAGTTGGGGAGACCCAACTGAGAACTTGGGTTAACCCAGGTTGTTTAGATGTATGACACTGATGACACAAAACCTGGTGGTCTAGCATTTGGGCTGAGTTTTGCTTGTCAAAGTGAAGTTCTCCAGGATATTGAATCATGTATGCTTAACTTCTTCAAAAGTAATATATAATTTATTTGCAGGTCACTCAATAACAACTTCATTTGTATTTCCCTAAGAAGCCTTCTTTGTTATTGCAAATATAACTCTAACTACTAATCAGTTACCTTATCTACTGATGTCACTGTGACATTCCAAACAATAAACATCAATTAAGTGCCAGCTATGTGCTAGACATTGTGTTAGACATTACAAAAAGCAATATAGTCCCTGTTCTCAAAGTGTTTCCATTCCATTAAGGAAACAACATATATGGGTATATAAATATGTATGAAATAACTACAAGATAAATTTGAGAGGCAGGGGAAACATGAACTACTAGTAAGATAAAGAAATGTCCCATGTTTGAAGTGGCTTTTGAATGTGAAATACCTGAAGATTTCAGGAAGTGACCCCAGCTAGCTGCTCCCTTTCTCTCTATGTCATAAATACTGCCGTAGTACGTATTTTCCTGGGTTTTTGTCAGTGTTTCAGGACTGGGATGTAAATCAGTCAAATGGTGTAAACAAAAGGAACATATATTTCAATTCCATGTGTGTCAAAGTCTCATAGGTTCTCCTTCTGGTCAAAATGGGTTCCATGATAATTTTCAATGTTCACAGAATAACTGGACCTCAAGAGCAGTTTATCACATTTGTGGATAACTTGAAGCTTGGGAAGTTAGCCAACATGCAGAATAGATAAAGATCCTAACTGATCCAAACTGCTTGGAATGGTGGACCATACTAAGGGAATATACTTGGATATACTTTGATAAAGTCAGCTTCACAAGACAAGATGAGCAATTTTGTACAACAGATCATGTGAAAAAGAATCAGTGATTCCAAGGGCTTTCTAGATCAATATGAGGCAACGTTGTGACCTACCTTAATAAAGTGACACAATTCTAGGCTCTTTTCAATAAGTCATAATTTCTAGAATAAAAGAGACAATATTCATGTTCTGCTATGACTCAGTCAAATGTCATCTGGATTAGAGTGTTTAATTCTGAGTACTACCTAACAGTGACAGGCTGAAATATATCCAGAAGAAAGCTGCCAAGATGGTGAAGAGACACAAAATCCTGTTATAAAAGAATTTATTAAAAGAACTCTCATGTTTACCTGAAGAAGAGACTTACGAGAATGTAAGGAGAGTCTTCATGTATTTGAAAGAATCTGGCATGGGAGAAGATTGAATGTGGAACAATGGATGTTCCAAGGAAGCAGATTTTGACTGGATTTGAGGAAAAACATTTCTAACAATGCTAACTCTCCAAAATGAATGAGCTATCTGGGGAGACAATGGATACCTCAGATGTGGGTATCTGTTATTTGTCTATGTGTCTTAGATACAGAGCACTTATAAGAGAAATTCAAAGAAAAGATTTATCCCATTCAACCACTTCTCATCTTAACCTAGATTCATTCATTTTGTTAGTGTAGAAACTTTTCAATATCATGGAATAAATTAGATATATTATATACCAGAGCAAATGAGCACAACAACCTAGCGTTTGGAAAACCCAAAGATCTCACCTATTGAGAGAAGAACTCACTATTTGACAAAAACTGCAGAAAGAACTGGAAAATATCTGGCAGAAACTAGGCATAGATCAATATCTCACACCATATACCAAGACAAACTCAAAATGAGTATATGATTTAGACTTAAAGAATTATACCATAAGAAAATTAGTGGAGCAAGAAAAGATTATCTTTCAGATCTCTGGATGGGGGAAGAATTCACAACCAAACAAAAGATAAAGAGGATCAAAGACGGTACCATGGATAATTTTGAATACATGCAATTAAAAAGCATTTGCACAAACAAAACCAATGAAGTAAAAATTAGAAAGAAAGTAAGAAACTATTGGGAAAATTTACAAAAAGATTCTCTGATAAAAGTCTCATTTCTCAATTTTGTGGAGAACTGAGTCAAACTTACAAAAATAGTTCATTTCCCAGTTGATGAATGGTCAAAGGATATGAACAAATAGTTTTCAGAAGAAAAAATCATAGCTCTCAACAGTCATTTAAAATGCTCTAATAATTAGTGAAATACAAATTAAAACAACTTTTAGGTCCAATACATGTCCATCAAATTGGTTAAGATAACAGAAAGAAAAGATGACAAATGCCATAGAAGTTGTGGGAAAATAGGTATACTAATGCCCTCTTGGTGGAGTTGTAAATTAGTCTAACCATTCTAGAGAACAATTTGGACCTATGCCCAAAGGGCTATAAAACCATGCATACCTGTTCACCTCACAATACTGCTGCTACAGTACTAGATCTCTACCCCAAAGAGATCAAAAGAAAAGAAAAAGGACTCATATGTACAAAAATATTCATACCAGCTCTTTTTCTGAAGGCAAAGAATTGGAAGTGAGTGGATACTTATAAATTGAAAAATGACTGAACCATTTGTGGCATATGATGGTGATAGAACACTATTGTGCTGTAAGAAATAATAATAACTATGGTTTCAGAAAAAGCCTAGCAAGTCATATGCAAAGTGAAGTGAGCAGAACAAGGAGAACCATGTACATGGTGATGACAATATTGTAAAGACAATCAGCTAGGAAGGACTTAGCTTTTCTAATCAATATAATGATTCCATAACAATCCCAGAATGATGGAAAATGCTAGCCACTTCCTGACAGAGAAGTGATGGACTTCTGCATGTAGTATAATAGAACATTGCATATTGAAGAATATTTTTCCTCTTCATGTTTCTGGATTCTTTTGGTATGGTAATATGGTAAATGTAAACATTTGTTTTCCATAACTTTATAGATAGATAGATAGATAGATAGATAGATAGATAGATAGACAGACAGACAGACAGACAGACAGACAGACAGACAGACAGACAGACAGATAGATAGATAGATAGATAGATAGATAGATAGATAGATAGATAGATAGATAGATAGATAGATAGATAGATAGATAGATGTGTATACATATGTATACATATATATGAAGGGATTCATATTGCTTTAAATCTCAAGGCAGGAGGGAGGGAGAGAATTTGGAGCTGAAAATAGAAATTTTAAATTAAAAAAAATCTGATTCACAAGTCAAAAGTGTTATTAGGTTTTCATCCTTCTTTCAGAATAAAAATTATGAATTTTCTTCCCCCTTTACTTTTGTTATCATTGTTGCTTTTAAATACATCAGTCTCTTTTTATTTCTAGTTTTTCCCTTATTTTACTGGAATAATTTGTTATCCTTGCTTTACAAGAGGGTGACTTTTGAGCACTAGGATCATGGTAGAAGATGGAGGATAAGGGAGGGTGTTTTAAGTTTGGGCCTGGTGATCTTGGGACCACCATGACAGTTTCCCCTTGAGGGAGGTCCTAGCTTGTGAAATCTATGCATGGAAACCATTGTTATAGGATTAGTTTTGATGGTCTTGGTGCTCACTTCTACAAGCTATGTTTAAGTCTTTTTCAAGGTGCTATATTTATTATATATATTCTGGTGCAGTAGGACCTGAGGTTTGAAGGGAGTTGTTCTATCCTTCTGTTTTGAAACAGTCTTCTGGCATAAAGGAATCCCTCCTGGGAGGACGTAAGGTTCCCTTATTGATCCTTACTATCCACAAGTGGAATCCCAGTGCCATAACTACCCCAGTGTAGGTGAGACTGTCTATAGGTTAAGTTCTTGTCCAGTACCTATTTAATGTGTAAGGAAAAGTCCATGGGCCAACCACAGATGTTGAGAAAATACTCTCTTAGTGAGTTCAATTGCTAAATAACAATGGGAGTTGGTTCAATGCAAAATTTTATTGCAAGCAATAGAGAAAAGAGGGAAAGGAAGAGAGTAAAATGGGAGTCAAAATATAAGTCAGAAATACACACTAACAAAGACTATAATTATACAAGGGCAATGCTATGTTGGGATCACAAAAATGTGGGTCCATTCAGTAAAATGGAGTATTCCAAGGAGAAGCGGTGTCCCTGCTAGAGAAGAGAATATGTCCCAAAGAGTTTTTCTGAGAGAGAGGTTCTTATACTACCATTTTGGATCATCTCCCCAGATATGGCAGAATTGGATATCAGGGGTCAGAGCAAAACATTTGGGGGAAGCAGTTATCAGGAAGAAAAATAATGTGTTGCCAAGGAATTAAGGAATTTGGGAAGGATCATATAAGATGAGGTAGGGATATGGGCAGATTGAGGTGAACAATTTATACAATAAGAACAAAATTGTAAGAGACGTACTATTTACACTTTTGCTAATACCCCCTGACTCACTGATACAGGTTGTGGACTTGGAGTAATCCTTGCTCCCCACTGCTATTTCAAGGCTTCCTCTGCACCTCTATCATGCTGTAACCTCTTCTGCTTTGACATTTGCTCAATCTACATCTACCATTCATTCTTTTTTTAATTAATTTATTTATTTTTAGTTTTCAACGTTCACTTCCACATGATTTTGAGTTCCAAATTTTCTCCCTATCTCTCCCTTCCCCCCACCCTGAAACACCATGCATTCTTATTACCCCTTCCCCCAATCTGCCTTCCCTTCTATCACACTCCTCCCTTCCCTTATCCCCATCTTCTCTCTTGTCTCGTACTACAAGATAGATTTCTATACCCCATTACTTGTATTTCTTATTTCCCAGTTGCATGCAAAAACAATTCTCAACATTCATTCCTTAAACTTTAAGTTCCAACTTCTCTCCCTTCCTCCCTCCCCACCAATCCCCACTGAGAAGACAAGCAATTCAATATAGGCTATACATGTGTAATTATGCAAAAGATTTCCATAATAGTCATGTTATGAAAGACTAATTACATTTCCCTCCATCCTATCCTGCCCCCTATTTATTCTATTCTCTCTTTAGACCTTGTTCCTCCCCAAAAGTGTTTATTTCTAATTCTACCTCCTCCCATTTGTCCTCCCTTCTATCATCCCCCACCCCTCTTATCCCCTTTTCCCCTGCTTTCCTATAGTATAAGATAGATTTTCATACTAAATTAAGTGTGTATGTTATTCCCTCCTTAAGCCAAATGTGATGAGAGTAAGCTTCACTTTTTCCCTCTCAACTCCCTCCTTTCCCCTTCATTGAAAAAGCTTTCTCTTCCCTCTTTTATGAGAGATAATTTGCCCCATTCCATTTCTCCCATTCTCCTCTCAATATATTCCTGTCTCATCCCTTAATTTTATTTTTTATATATCATCCTTTCTTATTAAACTCACTATTAAACTCCTATTAAACTGTGTGCCCTCTGTGTATGTGTGTGTGTGTGTGTGTGTGTGTGTGCGTAATCCCTCCAACTGCTCAAATACTGAAAAAAGTTTCAAGAGTTACAAATATTATCTTTTCATTTAGGAATGTACACAGTTCAACTTTAGTAAATCCCTTATGATTTCTTTTTCCTGTTTACCTTTTCATGCTTTTCTTGATTCTTGTGTTTGAAAGTCAAATTTTCTATTCAGCTCTGGTCTTTGCATGAAGAATGCTTGAAAGTCCTCCATTTCATTGAATGACCAATTTTTCCCCTGAAGTATTATACTCATTTTTGCTGGGTAGTTGATTCTTGGTTTCTATCCTATATCCTTTGACTTCTGGAATATCATTTTCCGAGCCCATTGATCCCTTGATGTAGAAGCTGCTAGATCTTGTGTTATCCTGATTGCACTTCCACAATACTCGAACTGTTTCTTTCTGGCTGTTTGTAATATTTTCTTCTTGACCTGGGAGCCCTGAAATTTGACTACAATATTCCTAGGCATTTTCCTTTTGGGATCTCTTTAAGGAAGCAATTGGTGGATTCTCTCAATATCTATTTTACCCTCTCCTTCTAGAATATCAGGGCAGTCTTCCATAATAATTTCTTGAAAGATGATATCTAGGTTCTATTTTTCATGGCTTTCGGGTAGTCCAATAATTTTTAAATTGTCTGTCCTGGATCTATTCTCCTGAGTTGTTTATCCAATTAGTTATTTCCAATGAGAAGATATGTCTTCTTTTTTTCATGCCTTTGGTTTTGTTTTACAATTTCTTAATTTTTCATAAAGTCATTAGCTTCCATCTGCTCCATTCTAATCTTTAAGGAATTACTTTCTTCAGTGAGCTTTTGAACCTCTTTTTCCATCTAGCCAACTGTTTTTAAGACATTCTTCTCCTCATTGACTTTTTCCATCTCTTTTGCCATTTGACTGAGTCTATTTTTAAGGTGTTATTTTCTTCAGCATTTTTGGGTCCCCTTCAAGCAAGCAGTTGACAATTTTTTCATGATTTTCTTGCATCAGTCTCATTTCTCTTCCCATTTTTTCTCCACCCCTCTTACTTGATTTTCAAAATCCTTTTTGAGCTCTTCCATGGCCCGAGACCAATTCATAAGTTTTTCTTGGAGGCTTCGGGTGGAGAAGCTTTGACTTTGTTGTTCTCTTCTGTTTGTATATTTTGGTCTTCCTTGTCACCAAAGTAAGATTCTATACTCTGATTTTTTTCCAGTCTTTGCTCATTTCCCCAGTCATTTACTTGAGTTTTGAACTCTTTGTCAAGGTAGTTCTCTGCTTCCAGCGTGATGGGGGTGGGGGCGTACAGTCAGCCACTTGTACCTCAATAACCTGTGGGGCCAGAGCTCCAGAAACAGCAGCTATAGCTGCCCCTTCTGCTGCTGCAGCTGCCTCACACTGCTCCACTCCCTCTGCCACACTGGGGCTGTAACCTGGCCACTCTGCTCTCTCACACACTCTACCCTCTCTGACAGGTTTTTTTCAACTGACCTTCCAATTTGTCCTCAGCATTTTAGATTTGTAAAGTCCAGACACCACCACAAGTGTCAGTGCCCAAAGGCCAACTCGGGTCCTATCTGTGCCACTGTGGCCCATGCTGGACTTTGCTTTGTTCCCAACCTAGCATGATAGATGTTCTCTGTCAATCATCCAGTCTATCTTATGCTGGATATTTGCTTCACTCTATCATTCTGTGGGTTCTACAGCTCCAAAATTTGTTTAGAGTCATTTTTTACAGGTATTTGGCTGGACTTGGGGGAAGAACTGTAGCTAGTCTCTGCTTCTACTCCACTATCTTCCACTGCTCCCCTTCTTCTACCATTCATTCTTTTGTTAGTTATTGTCTACTAAGATCCAAGACACACTTCAAAAAATATTCTCTTTTATGAGTTCAGTGCCTGGCATTGAACTTTATTTTCTCTCCTCCTCACAGGATCTTTCTCTCCTTTCTATCCTCCTCAACTCCTGCCTTTGTACTATGGGACTTCAGTATATGCATTGATATTCCCTAAAACAAAGGAATATCACAGTCCCTCAATTTTATTCATTTCACATAACCAACTCCTCTATCCCATCACAGTCACTTACAAAAATGGCCATACTTTTAATTTTGCCATCACCTATAATCCTCTATTTCCACGTTTGTGAGTTATTAAATTCTATTATGTGAGCATATTCTGTTGTTATTCACTCTCTGCCTTAAAAATCCTAACATTTCATCATTATCAAGACCTCCAATGCCTCTTCTCCTTCATTCTTTCCCAGGCTATCACCTTTGCATCACTTACATTCTCCTGCCTTCAACTTTTTCATTCCTCAGTGAACCATTCCAGGTCTACACTGTCCTCATTTCTGTAGTCCCTAGCCCCTTTATGATATTGCCTATCTTTTCCAGAAGGGACTCAGTTTTTAATAACTCCCACCATCTGTTGTCTTCATCCCTGTTTATGTGTTAATGAAAAAAGCTGAAGAAAAGCATAAAATTGTGCTGACTGGGTCCATAACAAATATGTTACATATCCTCATTTGGGCCCCTGCTATAGAAAGGGAACATTTTACACCTCTCTAATTAGCTCACTAATCCACTGCCCACAATGATTCTTACTTCATCATGCATTTCCACATATCTTCTAACCTTACTTGCTCCCACCTTACCCCACATTCTCAGCCAAAAATATCACTTTACATTTTACTGAAACAAACGAGGCTATTCACCAAGCACTACTTCTTCTTTCTTTTCATCACACATTTGCCTTCTGCCATGATTTCCTTCTTCATGCTTCTTTCCCATGAATAAGTGACTTCTCTTCTTGCCAAGGAAAATCCCTCTGCATACATGAGGGATTCCATTTCATCTTATCTCCTTCAGCAGATTGACTCTCTATCATCCACAATCTCTTACATCATTCTCTTTGTCTTCTGTCTGCTTCCCTGTTGCCTACAAATATGTTCATTTCCCTCATTCACAAAAAACTATTACTTGATCCATTCATCCCCATAGCCATCATCCCATATTTTTACTTCCTCTAATGACTCAAATCCTTGAAAAATATATCTACAATAGATGCCTCCACTTTTTTCCTTTCCATCTCCTCATATTTCTCTGAAGTCTGACTTCTAACCTCATTATTCAATTAAAATTTCTCTCTCTAAAGATATTAATTTTTCTCCTTGACACTCTTTTCTCTCTAGGTTTTCATGATAGTATTCTCCCCCCTTTCCAACTTCAAAACTTCCAATTTTTGTCAAGGGTACTACAATTCCTCCAGTCACTCAGGCTCAAAACCTTGGATAGAGATCATCCAACCCATGGGAGTTAGTGATATCACCAATAGAAGCAATGTAGAGGTAAAAAAGAAAACAGACTAGGACAGAGCATTTAGGGATATTCAAACTAAGTGGTGTGACAAAGGTGAAGATCCAGCAAAGACTGAAAAGGAATCATTGAATAGGTAGGAGAAGAAGCAAGAGAAAATAGTGATCAATGGCATCAAAGGCTACAGAGAGCTAAAGAAAAATGAGGATTGGAAAAAACCATAAGAAAAAGGAGGCTGTAAGAGAATTCATCTGTTTATTCCAAAATTGAGCTAACTCAAAGAAAGCAAGACATTGTTTTGACATAGGAGGAAGAGCAATTTTTGCACTCAGAATGAGTAATACAACAAATTCCCAGGATTAAACAGAATGAAATTCAAAATAAAATTCAGTTGAGAATGAGCAAATGTTCCATGAAGCAGGCAGTCAGATAGAAACATTAGGGAACTATTAGGAGCACTCCTAAGGGGAGATGGAGGAGACAGAAGAGCAGGGATGTAAAAAGGAAACACATCCTCCTGATTTATTATTTGGGCAGCTTATTATCTGGAACATTATACTTACAAAATTATAGTGAAACTCAGTTGAGCTTCCATTGCTAAAGGTTTCAAGTGCTCAACTTTGGAGCCATGAAAAATTAAATTGGTTGCTATAATTACTGCTATGCTTAACGTTAAAAAGAGAAGATTGATTACCCTTTCATTTTTCAGTCAATAATTTAAATATTGTATATATGGAAAGTTTGACTACACAATATAGAAGACAGAAGTTCCTCTCAAACTTTGAAAATCCAAGGCCCATGGACTTCCAGTCAAGTGTAGTTGATATAGTTGCACCCACTTCTTATTCATTGCTCCCAATAAAATTTCAGAAACAAAGAGAGACTGAGCAAAGAATGATTGCATTATATATTTATTTGCATTGAAAGAAAATGCTAAAAGTTGGGGAAAGATGTTAAGGACTAAAGGGAGAAGTTTATGCAGGAGTCAGGCACAAGGAATAGCCTGGTCTTTAAGGATATGACTGGGATTTCCTGGATAGCATTCATTCTGAGGTTGAAGGGAATCATCTTCTCCTAGAAAACATCAAAGAGAAAGTCAGTGATGAGTCCCTTGGATCACACAAAAGACCAGAAGTGACAGTTTCCCACGAGCTAGTAGAACATAGCCCCAAAATGCCAAAGGTTCAGAAAATGGCACCATTCTAAGTGAGATGTAGCAGAGGATTTGGGGTCAGAGGGCATGGTTTCCCACTGGCCTTCACTGCTTCTGAAGACATCGTCTATTTGTTCTCTCTATACTTCATTTACAACAGCTGAAAAATGAGCAACTGAACTGGATGAAAAATTCTATATCTAAAATCCTATGACCTCAAAAAGGGAGAAGCCATTACTAAAACCCTACCATATGCAAGTCATGGACAGCGTTATTTCAGTGTTCCGTGCTCCTGAAACACTGTGTGCAAATAAACTTTTTGTCCAATAGAATCATGTATTTGACAGAGCATGAAATCCTTGGAGAAACTTGGCGGGGAAAAATAAAGGACAATTTCATCACAACCTTCAAATACTTTAAATCATGATCATTATTATTATCATAAAATTCTAGATTTAAAGCTTGAAGAGATAATAGGAGTGATCTACCCCAACCTTGCTCATTTTACATAAGAGGAACCTGAGACCAGAGAGGTAAAGGGACTTTCTCAAGGTCATACAGGTACTTGAAACTACTAGCTCCACAATTATCATTCTTCACACTACTTCTCCTAAAACAATGCATTCGAGCCAGTTATTCTCTCCTTCCACTAAGATCTAAACAAGAAGCAGTAGAATCAAAATGAAATGCCTGGCAATAGATAGAGATGTACCAAAACATTTCAAATACTCAGAAAGACAAAAGACTGAGACAGAAATCCAAAAGAACCTGAAATCTATTTGAGATAGGTAAAACAAGGTGATCCCTCTGAAATTGTTTGAGAGTTGACCTTCTTGCAGTTGAACTGGACCAAGTAGATGTTTAAATCCCACGTGGAGTGTAGGAGTTTAGATTATTCTGGAGGATACTGTGGAAGTCTTGAAAGAGTACATACCTTAAGCATGTTCTGGGACGCAAGCTTCTGCAGAAACAAAGACATGTTAGTAAATTTACCAAAATCAATTCCTCTCATACAGTTCAAACAATTATACAATATCTCCTAAGAAATTAGTATAAAATACCTTCTAACAGAAGAGTAACAAGAAAAGAAAGGAAAAAAGGTTGGGGTTCAGCAATAGAAGAACAGGGAACAATAAAGTGGAGACAATTCCATTCTTATTACCAGTTTGGCTGGGGATGTTGATTTTTTCTTCATTGAATCCTTTAAGACTGACAAACTTCTTATAGTCTTCGAAGGCTTGTGGATTCTCTTCTGCATATGGACCTGAAGAGAGAGGGCAGAATGCGTAACCATTCTGATTCAGTCCTTCCATGACCCCTGTTCCTATACTAGTTACCACAAATAGTGAAAGTCCTTGGGTTTTGCCCCTTGGTCAGTTAAATTACCAGCAAAAGGTAAATAAGAGATCTAAGTGTGGAGGGCAGTTTAGCATTCTAATTTTCTGCCAACAAGTAGCCGTCTTGCCTACATAAGCACTTCCCAAACCTACCTCTCAACAAAAAAAGAAAAAAATCCACATCTCCCAACCACACACTAAAACAAAATAGCCCTAATACCCCAAATCTCCAGAAGTATGTTGGAAGAAAGAGGGAGATCACACTGTCTTCTTCCTCCTGCTGCTTTGTTCAAAGTAGCATTTTGCCTTTTACAGACTCATTAAAGAGTAGTTCAGTCAGCACTGGCTGCCCAGGAATGTGATTGGCAAGCAATGCCTGTGTTGCCATCAAATTTCCAGATAGTAAAAATTTTGAGGGAATTCAGAAAATCCACCAACCATGTTATTAGGCCTGGGTTTGTATCAAAATGAATGCCCTACTGATACTTCTAGAGATGCCAAATCTGGGAATGCCTGAAGAGCAAGAGAAATCCAGATAAGCAATTTCTAACAGCCACAACATGTCAACACTCTTCTCTTGGAGGAATTCACAGAACCCCATGTTACTTACCCAAAAGTTCGGCCATTCTTATTTGCCTGCCATGTAACTCGCCTTCACAGAGGAGAATCCAATGATCCCTCACAGATGTCTTTTCTATGAGTACCTGGCGTTTGATCTCATCTGTGGAGATGGTGAAGAGATATACCTTTAGCTTCCCTGATCCTCTTGGAAAATCTGTTAGGAGGAGACTAGAGCAGATTTTAGGATCTCTGTGGGGAAGGACCCCAGCCCTGGTGGTCAGCAGCATCCAAGAATCAAGAAAAAGGGTTGGGTGGCCCCATGACCAGGACAACATCCCCATGCATCTGACATGGCATCTTTCTAATTTTGTATGTTAAAGAAGCCTAGGGCAAAAGGTTTAAGCGTTTCAAGGCACCTAAAAAAACAATTTAACCCCTAATTTTACAGATAAGGAATCTGAGGTCAAGAAAGTAAATTATCTGATCTACTTTATAGGGATAATATGCTACAGTGAACACAGAAATAAGCTTGCAGTGTGTTGATCCTTTGTTCAAGTCTTGCCTCTGACATATACTGGCAAGGTTACCATGAGCAAGTCACTTACATTCTCAATACCCTCAACCAACTCTCAAAGAATATAACTTGCAGAACAGGTGCTGATCTGTCTTGATAGAAAGCGTTTCCTTACTGGAAGTTCCTGATACCAATGAAATCATAAGTAAGACACAAAGTTACAGAGGAAGCAAGAATAAATTGGTGTCTGTGCTTGTGCCTTTGGCAAGAATCACATTGAACTTGAATTTTGTCCCTCCCTTCAGTGAAAAACACAATGTTCTAAATACTGGAGTTGGCTAATAAATGTTTGTTGAATGAGGACAGACGCAGCGTGATGTCAGTGTTCTGAATCTGGGGAAATTATTCAGGCTCAATTCTCCCCAATATATGAATGGAAAAATCCATTTTAAAAAATAATGCTGCAGATGGCTTATGTTTTGCATATGTGTCTTCTCAATAGAACCTAATCCCAAGAACCCAAGCAAGTAACTACTACACTGCCCCATATTTGCATGTCTTCCCCTTCCCACCAAGAAACATTCTGGAGAGTCATCATATTAATGTGCTAATGAACCCTATTTTGCCATACATTTTTCTAGACGACTTATGAATCATCCTGAGAATAGCATTTAAGAAAATACTTTTGCCCAGTATCTAGTGGTGAGAAAAAAGTTAAAGAAGTGTTCTTGTGATTTCCAAAGCCAAATCATAAGAGCATCTAACTAACCTGCCTTTACTTCCCCAACCCTTCACACCCAGGAATTTAGTGAGTCACATCTACAGACAGACAAAACCACTTGCTAATTCAGTCCATGCCATAGAGAAAGCATGCGTATTGGTATGGTCAAGAAAACCCAGCCTTTGGACTCCAAGATTAAAGGAAACTCTCAGTTCCCAATATTTGTTTGAGCCTTACAGACCACTTCTAAGGAGGCCAGGTCTCAGGCTGGGATTCTTTTAATATGAAATGTTTGGTTCACTTACCCACAGAAAATAGCCCATGCTTATTTGTTTTCTTTAATTTCATTTTAATCTCTTTACACGTGCCATTAATGCTGGAAAAACAGAATGCAAATGAATGAATTTGCTGAAAACAACCAGAGGAAAAGACCTTCATATGTCACTGAAATCAGGAAAAGTGATTTGATTCCTTCACTCCTGACTCAGTTCTTAATGTGGCAAGCAGAGGAGAATGTCCAGGGGCAGATTAGTATTACACCTGTGATCTGATTATTTTCGCTCACAGAAAAAAATTATTTGACTGAGCATCCATCTAAAGATGGATGAATACTAAATACTGAATTTTCAGAATACTGAAAATTCTTTGAGTCAATATATAGATCTGGAGATCACAAAACACTATGATCTCTAAAAAATCCAAACACAAGTAACCCCAAAGGAAACAAAGATAAATGTCTAGTATGAGTAGACTGTAGTTTATAACCTAGGATAACTTCTGTCATGAACTACATTGCACAAAGGGAAAGTTTAGAGGAGGACTGAGAGCATGTGGAGACTAGCAGTTAGTGAATAAGAAAAATTTGTCAATGAGTGCACTGCAAGCATTTCAACTATTTCAGGGAAATGAAACCTAAGCTTCATGTACGTATATGTTTGTATATATGTTCCTATATAGCTATGTATTGTGTAAGTACATACTCTAATTTTTACCTAAACCTCTCGAGACTCTAACCCTAACACAGCATATGTATGTATATATATATATATGTGTGTGTGTGTGTGTGTGTATGCACATATACATGTACATATATGAATATATATAAGTATATGTGCATGTGTATATATGTGTGTATATACCTACGTATACATATATGTGTATACATACACACACATATATATTTATATATACCTACACACAGAGGATATCAAGTGATCAGCTCTAGTTGTCTTCCTAGAACAAGAGAGGCAAAGATGAATCAGGGTGATAGGGCAATTATGGGCAGTCTACTTACATGGCAGTAAACTTTGCCTCCAAATCACCATTACTAAGGTGGGTGACTGTCAAGGGTGACACTTCCTCAGTCTTCTTCTTCTCCTGAAATTCACTGTCTTTCACAATGGCCTTTACAAAGTATGTACCCTGGAGGGAATTTTGATATGTAGCTAAAACTTGAAGGAGGAAAATTAAGAGAGTAATGGGACGCAACTCTTTACAAACATCTCCTAATCATCTGGGTCTTCGTCTCACTCTCAGAACAGAATCTCAGCTATGAGTCAGTTACACATAGGCCACCATGGACCTAGCTGCAACATACACAATGTTCAATTTTGTAGGTAGAAGTTATTAGGTTGAAGTGAACTAACTATGAGAACCCAAACCTGTCAAATAGCTGTCCCAATTTTGACATTGCCCAAATAGAAACAGACATTTGCTATTGAACCCCCAAACTGAATCTCTGAAAAAAGTTAGTGAATTTTTGGAGATCCACCTCCACTCAGGAACATTATTTGCTCTGAATGGCCATTAGCAAGGATAAAATTAACTGAATCATATCCAGTTTATTCTGGACAGAATAAATTAAAACAAGAGAGTAGTGAAATGCTTGACTTGGAATCTACTTCCTGAGTTAACTGTCCCCCATAGACTCAATCCAAGATTTCTAAAAGAGTCTATAGCACTAAAATTGCAGTACATTATTACAGGGTGAGAAGGTTACAGGGTTACACACTCAGGTTAAAAAGAACCGAGTGGGGCCCAAATTTTGAAATGACAGTCTTTTGGTAGCATACCTCCCTCCTTCCAATCTACAAGATTTCCCAATGAAGTCTCACCTCAAATTGTTGTTCAGAAGATGATGACTCCTGAGCTTGGAGGATAGAGAACAGGCTTAGTGCAATGGTGAGGAAAAGGACCTTCATCTTCTTAGACTTTCACAAGTCTTTGCCTTCAGTCACTCTCACAATGATGCTAGTTAGAAGGTTTGTACTCCTCTCCAATATCTCACTCTCACTCTCTCTCTCTCTCTCTCTCTCTCTCTCTCTCTCTCTCTCTCTCTCTCTCTCTCTCTCTCTCTCTCACTATATATATATATACATAGATAGATATCCTGAGATCAATGTGGCATTGAAAACTTATCTTTTGTGCAATGTTCCTGAAAGTCTTACAATAGGGCAAAAGGGGAGGGGGGGTGGTAAAGGAAAGGTGAAATAACATATTACTATTTTTGGAAGCCCTATGCCTTTCTTCATTTTGAAAAACTACTCATTAAAATCCTTCCAGATAATCAATTGCACTTAATTTTTTCAATTTCTACATTCTCCATGAGCTCTAATAGTTGATGGATTTACTCTTGGGAAGCAGATGGTTATCAGAATAGGAAGCAGTACAGAGATTCTTTGAGCAACAAAGAGAAATCAGTGGCTTCCATCCAACCCCACCCCGTCCCACCCCCTCATTTTTGCTGGCACATTTTGTGAAGTTTTTCATATGCATTGAAGACTTTCCTCTAGTTCTTGTGGTATAGTTAAAAACACACAAGCACACTAGACAAAGCCAGAGTCAGAAAATTTGGGTATGAATGTCAGTTCTCTTACTTGAATAAGGTTTTTTCTTATCTCTATTAGAAAGGGCTCAACTTCTAATACTTTCACAACAGTCCTATTAGGTCAACAAGTTATATATCATTTTCCCTATTATGTAGGCAGAGAAACCATAAACACCTTCCCTGGCATCACAAAGAGTGAAAGAACTACAGCCAAAGTCCTGGTCTCCTAAACTTGGCCCCACCACCCTCACAAACATGTCACCTAAACATAAAATTGTCTGTCTTCTTTCTTGGAACCCTGATAATTATCTGAGTTGGGGAAATCTGACTGAGACCTTGAGTTAAACCAGGTTGTTTGGACTGATGTTGTTGGTCAAAGAAAAGCTGGCAGTCTAGTATTTGGATTGGGTTTTGCTGGTCAAAGTGAAGTTTTCTGAGACATTGAATCATGTAAGTTTAACTTCTTTAAAAGTAATATATCATTTATTTGGGGGGCCATTCAATAACAACTTCACTTATTTTTTCCTAACAAACCATATTTTCTTTCTTACAAACATAACTTTTTGACTACTGATTAGTTACCTTCCCTATTGATAGTTTTTCTGTGACAGACCAATCAACAAATAGTAATTAAGTGCCTACTATGTACCAATCACTATGCTAGCCATTACCCTTCCCCTCTCCTTCTTTTCCCTTCCCTTCAGGCCTTTCCATAGTTCCTCTCCCTCTGTCCACATACCATTAACTGCAGGTACTCTGTCCTAAGGAATATAAATTTTGATGGCTGAAACCTAGCAGGATATCTTGGGGTTGACAAGCTAGGTTTCTTTCTTTCTTAAAGACCAACACAAACCAAATTCACTCTGACTCTCATTGATTGGTCATTAGATCTCAGCCCAAGCCACACTTAATGGTCATTGTTTGGAGCCTGATGGCTCATTTCAGTTCTGGGCAGGAACTCTAAGGGTTTACTCTTCCCGGTTTGATCTTTGTTTTTATTAGGTCAAAGGGGCCATTCCTTGGTTCATTTCTTACCTAACCTTAATCACTGAATGGGCTTTGCCTCAGTTAAAGTGATACCTATTAAAGACCTTAGCTTAAAAAGGGCAAAGTCTCCCACTGCATTTGGGCCATTTCCAGTCTTCCCAATCTATATCTTGCCATTGGATCCAGATGGCATCCTCTCTCTTGAGGGGAAATAGAGGCTGGTGACATTGCACAACCCTCCCTCACTTAAATACAGTTCACTTGCAAGTCGCAGTATCACCATCCTAATGTCATGGTTCTCTTCAATAATGAAGGACAAACAACAATACAGTTATTAAACAAAACCAATACAGTCCCTGTCCTCAAAGCACTTCCATTCAATTCAGAAAATAGCTATATGGATATATAAATATATATAAAATAGCTACAATGTAATTTGAGAGGTAAGGGAAAAATTAACAGTAAAATAAAGAAAGGCCTCATGTTTGAAGTGACTTGTGAAGTGTGAAATCTCTAAAGATTTTAATCCCAAGAAATGATCCCTGCCAGCTGCTCCCTTTCTCCCTATGGTCACAAAGGCTGCTCTGGTACACATTCTACTGGGATTTTTTCAGACTCTCTAGAATGGTAGGTAAATAAACCAAATGGGGTAAACATGGGGAACTTAGATTTCAGCTATATATTTGTCAAAGTCTTGTAAGGTATCATTTTGCTCAAAATGGGCTCCAAGATAATTTTCAATATTCACATAATAACTGAATCTCAAAAATAGCTTATCCCATTTATAAATGCCATGAAGCTTCAGGGATTAGCTAAGATGAAGAAAAGTTTAGTATCCCATAGGATCTGAACAGCTTACAATGATGGGCCATACTAAGGGAATATACTTTGATTGAAAAAATAAACTTCACAAGACAAGATGAAAAATTTTGAACAACAGATCGTATGAAAGAGATTCAGTGATTCTAGGGATTTTCCAGTTCAACATGAGGCAGCATTGTGACCTATCTTAACAAACTGACACAATTTTAGGCTCATTTTTATAAGTAACAATTTCAAGAATAAGAGAGATGATATTCATGTTCTGCCATGCCCTGGTCAAATGTCATCTGGATTAAAGTGTTCAGTTCTGAATGCTACCTAACAGTGACAGGCTGGAACATTTCATGAAGAAGGCTATCAGGATGGTGAAGAGACATAAAATCATGACAAACAAAGAGCATGTTAAAAGTTGAAACAACTACCATGTTTAGCCTGAAGAAGACATTTAGGAGAACATAAGAGTGCTTGAAGGGATGTGATATGTGAGAAGAATTTGACAAGTTTACTTATTTGTCCACAGAAGATTGAATTTTGAATAATGGGTGTTTCAAGGAAGCAGATTTTGGCTGGATTTGAGGGAAATCTTTCTAACAATGTTAACCATACAAAAGTGGAATGAGCTACAATGGATACCCCACATGAATATATCTGTTATTTGGCTATGTGTCTTAGATACAAAACACTTCTCAGAGAAATTCAATGGAAAGATTTATCTCATTTACCCACCTCTCATCTTAACCTAAATTCATTCATTTCTTTGGTATAGAAGTTTTTCAGCTTCATGGAAACAAGCAGGATAGATTAGGTACACTGCATACAGAAGCAAATGGCACAGTAACCTAATGCAAAATAAATGCAAAGATCTCAGCTGTTGAAGAAAGAATTCACAATTTGACAACAATTGCAGGAAGAACTAGAAAACAGTTCAGTTGAAATTAGGCATAGATCAACATATCACCCTATATATGAAGACAAACTCAAAATGAGAATATGATTTAGACTTAAAGGGTTATATCATAAGCAAGTTAGTGGAGAAGGGAAAAAAATACATTTCAGATCTATAAATGGGGGTAGAGAGCATGACCAAATAAAATATAGAGAGGATCATAGAAGGTAACATGGATAATTTTGATTACATAAAATTTAAAAGTATTTGTGGAGGGGTGGAGTCAAGATAGTAGATTGAAAGCAGTGACTCCTGTGCTTATCCACAGATCCCTTCAGATAACTCTGAGAAGTGACTCTGAATGATTTCTAGAGTGGCAAAATCCACTGGGAGACAGAGTGTGGCAGATATCCAACCCATGAAGCCCAAAATATCATCAGGAGGGATCTGTTACACCAGGCTGGGGGAGCACAGAGCCTGTGGCATGCACCAGAACAGACATGGCCATAGTGGAGGGAGAACAGCCTCAGGCAACCTGAATCACCAGCCACAGTTCAGATTCCCAAACTCCTGCATGCAGGATGAGAGTCCAATGGAACTGGGTGACAGAGAAGCAAAGCGCCCTTGGCAGCTGCAGCAACCTCTCCTGAGTCTAACAGCTCATAGACTAAATGATTGAAAATCACCTACTTGAACTTCTGGGAGCCAAGATGGTGGAATAAACTTTAAGTGCTCTCAACCTCCCTTGTTGATCTTGAAAAACCCAGAAAATATTGCTCCAGAAAAAATCCTGGAATATTGGAGCCAGCAAAAGGCATGAACAGTCTTTAAGCTCAGGAAGCTAGGGAGTCCACCAGGAAGGGTCCTTCTGGCTGTGGCTGATGAGGACTACTGCAAGAACAGAAGCCCCACCTAAGTGGACCAGAAAGAGATCCTGAACCAAAGGATGGTAGAGTCAGTAAGAGCCAACACCAGGACCCCAGCCATGCCTCAGCATAGTCAGGGGAATTAGGCAGACATAAGTGCAGATGGGGAAGGAGGAGACCTCTAGTGGCCAGACCACCCCTCCTCCACACCTCATGCCATGAGCTTAAATGTATCTCTGGGAAAACTCAGACTTCATCTTGCCTCAACCTTGGCATACACCAGCCAGCTCACCACCAGATAAGCTGCAGCATTATATAGCTATCAGATGAAAGAACCAGAGGTTACAGAACACAAAACCTGTAACCAGGACCCTACCTCTAAGCACAAGAAACATGGAACAGAGACCCCTGTGCCCCAGAAGTAGAGATCTACTTTAAAAGCCAGGAAAAAGGCAATCAACATGAACATGAAGCAAATTAGAAAACCAAAGACCATAGAATCTCATCATGAGGACAGGGAAGAACAAAATACAAATTCAGAAGAGGACAACATAGACACTGTACCCACACCTGAAACCTCAAAAGAGAATATTAACTGATCTCAAGCCCAAAGAGCATTTCTGGAAGAGCTCAAGAAGGATTTTAAAAGACAAATTAATGAGGTAGAAGAAAAATTGACTAATGATTTTAAAAATACCCTCAGCTCCTTCAAAAGTAAAATTGGCCAAATGGATTAGGAGACACAACACCTAACTGGAGAAAATAACTCTTTGAAAAAGAAGGTACAAAAGCTAACTTAAGAAAACAATTCATTAAAAATTAGAATTGGGCAAATAGAAACTAATGACTCTATAAGGCATCAAGAATCAGCCAAAAAAAATCTAAATAATGAAAAACAAAAGAAAATGTAAAATATCTCATTGGAAAAACAACTGGCCTAGAGAATAGATCCAGGAGAGAAAAATCTAAGAATTATTGTTCTACCAGAAAGCCATGATGAAATAAATAGCTTAGACACTATCTTCCAAGAAATCATCCAGGAAAACTGCCCTTAGGTACCAGATCCAGGGGGCAAAATAGTCATCAAAAGAATCCACCAGGGGAGTGGAGTCAAGATGGAGGAGTAAAAAGATGCATCTACTCTAGCTTTTCCCCCACAGCTCATAAAATACCTGTAAAAAAGGACTGTAAGCAAATTCAAGAACAGCAAAAGCCACAAAAACGGCAGAGTGAAAGACATTTCAAGCCCAAGGCAGCCAAGAAGGTTAACAGGAAAGGTCTATTGCACAGTGCATGGGGTGGAACACAGCCCATGGAACCCAGCACAATCTTGGCCACACAGTACCTACAGGAACAGGTCGAGAGCAGGCCTCAGGGGCTGGATCTCCAGCAGCAGCTACAGTTCTCAGATCCCTCAACTCACCAACATCAAAGATAGCTTCAAAGGTCAGTGAGAAAGCTTTTTCACCTGGGTGAGAAGGGAGAAGCGTCCTCCCATAGCCCCAGCCCCACAGAGTGGCAGCAGCAACAGCATCCACTTTTTGGAGCTCTTAGTCTAAAGACCCTGGGGGAATCGAGCTGCTGATCTGGTCTCAGCCCAGAGTGGTGGTCCTGGGATGAGGTAGACAACTGGCATGGTGGAGCTGGTGGATGCTCTGGAAAGGGAATTCTACCAGCTGATCCTGGGCAGAAAAGCTTTGGTAGCTCCCAGATCAGAGCACAGATCAGGAGAGGAGTAAACTACTCTTCCTTGATTGTACCATCTTGGAGGAACTGAAAAATTACAGGTCCCTAGAGTATACCATCCTCTTGACAAAGGACTCAAAAGTTACTTAACTGGTTGGGAAAGTGCCCAGAAAATGGGAAAAAATTACTATAGAAGGTTACTTTCACAGTAAACAGGCATTTTCTTCCCTCCTTTCAGATGAGGAAGAATAATGCACACCATCAGTGGAAGAAATAAAAGTCAAGGCTTGTGTATCCAAAACCTCCAAAATAAATATTCAATTGTCTTAGGCCATAGAAGAGGATTTTGAAAAAAGGATTTTGAAAATTGAGTAAGAGAGGTCAAGGAAAAATTGGGAAGAGAAATGACAGCAATGTAAGAAAATCAGGAAAAGCGAGTCAACAGCTTGCCAAAAGAGATCCAAAAAATACTGAAGAAAATGACACCTTTAAAAATAGACTAACTCAAGTGGCAAAAGAGGTTCAAAAATCCAAGGAGGAGAAGAATGCTTTAAAAAGCAGAATTAGCCAAATGAAAAAGGAGGTTCAAAAGCTCACTGAAGAAAATAGTTCTTTAAAAATTGTAATGGAGGACATGAAAGCTAATGACTTTATGTGAAAACAAGAAATCACAAAACAAAACCAAAAGAATGAAAAAATAGAAGACAATGTGAAATATCTCATTGGAAAAACAACTGACTTGGAAAATAGATCCAGGAGAGACAATTATGGGACTACCTAAAAGCCATGACCAAAAAAGAGCCTAGATATCACCTTTCATGAAATTATCAAGGAAAACTGCCCTGACATTCTAGAACCAGAGGGCAAAATAAATATTGTAAGAATCCATCGATCACCTCCTGAAAGAGATCTGAAAAGAAAAACTCCTAGGAATATTGTAACCAAATTCCAGAGTTCTCAGGTCAAGGAGAAAATATTGTAAGCAGCCAGTAAGAAACAATTTGAGTATTGTGGAAATATAATCAAGATAACACAAGATCTAGCAGCTTCTACATTATGGGATCAAAGGGCTTGGAATATGATATTCCAGAAGCAAAAGAACTGGGATTAAAACCAAAAATCACCTACTCAGCAAAACTGAGTATAATACTTCAGGGGAAAAAATGACTATTCAATGAAATAGAGGACGTTCAAGCATTCTTGATGAAAAGACCAGAGCTGAATAGAAAATCTGACGTTCAAACACAGGAATCAGGAGAAGCATGAAAAGGTAGACAGGAAAGAGAAATCATAAGGGACTTACTAAAGTTGAACTGTTTACATTCCTACACGGAAAGATAATATCTGTAACTCTTGGAATTTTTCTGAGTATTTGGGTAGTTGGATGGATGATAGATAGACAGATAGACAGACAGAGACAGAGACAAAGACAGAGGGCACAGGGTGAGCTGAATAGGAAGAGATATCTAAAAAAATAAAATTAAGGGGTGAGAGAGATATATTTGGAGGAGAAAGGGAGAAATAGAATGGGGCAAATTATCTCTCATAAAAGAGGCAAGAAAAAGCTTTTTCAGTAGAGGGGGAAAAGGAGGGAGGTGAGAGGGAAAAAGTGAAGCTTATTCTCATCACATTTGGCTTAAGAAGGGAATAACATGCACACTCAATTTAGTATGAAAATCTATCTTATACTAAAGGAAAGTAGGGGAGAAGGGGATAAGAGAGGTGGGGGGATGATAGAAGGGAAGGGAGGAGGAAGTAATAAGAAGTAATCACTTTAGGGGAGGGACAAGATCTAAAGAGAGAATAGAATAAATAGGGAGTATGATAGGATGGAGGGAAATATAATTAGCATTTCACAACATGACTATTATGGAAGTCTTTAGCAAAACTACACATATATAGCCTATATTGAATTGCTTGCCTTCTCACTGGGGATGTGTGGGGAGGGAGGAAGGGAGAGAAGTTGGAATTCAAAATTTAAGGAACGAATGTTGAGATTTGTTTTTGCATGCAACTGGGAAATAAGAAATACAGGTAATGGGATATAGAAATCTATCTTGCCCTCCAAGAAAAGAGAGAAGATTGGGATAAGGGAAGGTAGGGGTGTGATAGAAGGGAGAGTAGATTGGGGGAAGGGGTAATTAGAATGCACGATGTTTCAGGGTGGAGGAGGGGAGAAATGGGGAGAAAATTTGATACTCAAAATCCTGTGGAAATGAATGTTGAAAACTAAAAATAAATAAATAATTCTTTTTTTAAGAATCCACCAATCAACTCCCAAAAGAGATCCCAAATTGTAAATGCCAAGGTACATTGTTTCCAAATTCCAGAATTATCAAGAGAAAATACTGCAGGCAGCTAGAAAGAAACATTTTCAATTATCAAGTAACTACAGTCAGGATCACACAGTACCTTGCAGCTTCTACATTAAATGATCAGAGGGATTGGAATATGTTATTCCATAAAGCAAAGGAGTTTGGACTGCAAACAAGGATCAACTAAATCAGCAAAATTGAGCATAATCTTTCAGGCAAGGAAAAGGATATTCAATTAAATAAGGGATTTCCAGACCTTTCTGATGAAAAGGCCAGAGATAATTGAAAATTTGATCTTCAAATACCAGACTCAAGAAAGGCATAAAAAAGATAAACAGAGGGAACAAAGAAAAAAACTTATTATTCAATATGGACAAACTGTTTACATTCCTATATGGGAGGATAATACTTGTTAATCTTGAAAAATGTATATTTATGATGACACTTATAAGGGATATACATAGATAGAAGGTGGGGGTATAAATTAGCTACTATGATGATAAAAAAAACTAATTAAGAGGTGGAAATGGAGAAGAGAAAAGGACGAGGGAGAACGGGGTATATAAAATCACATGAAGAGGCACAAAATCATATTATAATAGAGGGAAAGAAGGGAAGGAGGTGAACATTGAGCTTTACACTCATCTGATATGGTTCAAGGAAGAGATAACATTCTCAATTAAGTATAGAAATCTAACTTGCACTAAAGGCAGTAGGAGAGGAAAAGGGAAAGAAATGGGAGGGGTTAATAGAAGGGAGGGAAGACTGAGGGAGGCAGTGGTCAAAAGTAAATCTCTTTTGGTGAGGGGAAGGGAGAAGGGAGAAATAAAATCATAAAGGGGGGAAATATGATGGAGAGAAACACATACATAGTAATCACAACTGTGAATGTGAATGGGGTGAACTCTCCCATAAAATGAAGGTGGATAGCACAATGAATTAAAAATCATAATCCTATAATATGTTGCTCACAAGAAACACATTTGAAACAGGGGGATACACACAGAGTAAAGGTAAAAGGCTGAAGCAGAATATATTATGCTTCATCTGTAGTTTAAAAAAAAAAGCAGGGTTACCAAACCTAATCTCAGACAAAGCAAAAGCAAAAATAGATCTAACTGAAAGAGATAAGGAAGGAAACTGTACCTGCTAAAAACCATAGACAATGAGGTAATATCATTACTAAACATGTATGCACCAACTGGTATAACATCCAGATTCTTAGAGGAGAAGTTAAGAGAGTTACAGGAAGAAATAGACATCAAAAGTATACTACTGGGGGACCTGAACCTCCCCCTCTCTAAAATTGATAAATCTAACCACAAAATAAATAAGAAAGAAGTTAGGGAGGTGAACAGAATTCTGGAAAAGGTAGATATGACAGACCTTTGAAGATAACTAAATAAGGATAGAAAGGAATATAATGTTTTCTCAGAGGCACATGTCACCTACACAAAAATTGACCATGGACTAGGTCATAAAAACCTACCAGCATAAAAACAATCCAGTGCAGAAAGGTAGAAATGGTCAACGCATCCTTTTCAGCTCATGATGCAAGAAAAATTACATGTAATAAAGGGCCGTGGAAAGATAGACCAAAAATTAATGAGAAATTCAATAATCTAATTCTAAAAATGAGTGGGTTAAACACCAAGTCACAGGAACAATCAATGATTTCATTCAAGAGAATGACAATAATGAGACAACCCACCAAAACTTATGGGATGCAGCAAACGCAGTTCTTAGGGGAAGTTTTATATCTCCGAATGCCTACATGAATAAAATAGAGAAAGAGATCAATGAATTGAGCATACCACTGAAAAAGCTAGAGAAAGAACAAATTGAAAACCCCCAATTAAATACCAAATTAGAAATTCTGAAAACCAAAGGATGGATTAATAAAATTGAAATTAAGAAAATTATTGAACTAATAAATAAACCTAAGAGTTGGTTTTATGAAAAACCAATAAAATTGATAAACCTTTGGTCAATCTGATTTTTAAAAAGAAAGAAGAAAACCAAATTACCAGTATCAAAAATGAAAAGGGTGAATTCACCTCTAATGAAGAGGAAATTAAAACAACAATTAGAAATTATTTTGCCCGACTGTATTCCCATGAATTTGACAAACTTAGTGAAACAGTTGAATATTAACAAAAATATAAATTTCCTACATTAACAGAAGATAACCCCATCTCAGAAAAAGAAATTGAACAAGCCATCAATGAACTTGCTAGAAAAACATCTCCAGTGCCAGATGGATTTAGAAGTGAATTTCATCAAACCTTCAAAGAATAGTTAATTCCAATACTATATAGATTATCTGGGAAAATTGGCAAAGAAGGAGTCCTACCATTTCTTTTTATGGTGCTGATATGATATGATGCTGATACCTAGACCAGGAAGAGTCAAAAGAGAGAAAGAAAATTATGGACCAATTTCCTTAATGAACATAGAAGAAAAATTTTTAATAAGTTATTAGCATAAAGATTACAGCAACTTATCATGAGAATAATACACTGTAGGATATATACCAGGAATGTAAGGCTGGTTCAATATTTGGAAAACAAGCAGTATAATTGATCATATCAACAACAAAGCTCACAGAAGTCATATGATTATCTCAATAGATGCAGAAAAAGCTTTTGACAAAACACAACACCCATTCCTACTGAAAACACTGGAAAACATATGTATACATGGAGTCTTCCTTAATGTAATAAGTAGCATCTACCTAAAACCATCAGCAAGCATTATATGTAATATGGAAAAGCTAGATGCATTTCCAGTAAGATTGGGGATGAAACAAGGAGGTCCAATATCACCACTGTTATTGAATATGGTATTAGATATGGTAGCGTTAGCAACAAGAGAAGAAAAAGAAATAGAAGGAATTAGAACAGGCAAAGAAGAAACTAAGTTATCACTCTTTGCAGACAATATGATGATATACTTAGAGAATCAAGTAGAGAACTATTTGAAATAATGAAAAATTTTAGCAAAGTTGCACTATACGAAATAAACCCAAATAAACCATCCGCATTTCTATATATTACTAACAATGCCCAACAGCAAGAGAGAGAAAGAGAAATTCCATTTAAAGTTACTGTGGACACTATAAAATATTTGGGAGTTCACCTACCAAAATAAACCCAGGGACCATATGAACACAACTACAAAACACTTTTCACACAAATAAAGTCAGATCTAAATAACTGGAAGAACATCAGTTGCTCATGTGTCAGCTAGCTAATATAATAAAAATAACAGTTCTACCAGAGGATGCCCAGTTAACTTGGGGTTTACTGACTAGATTTCTTCTTTTCCTTTCCTTTCCTTTCCTTTCCTTTCCTTTCCTTTCCTTTCCTTTCCTTTCCTTTCCTTTCCTTTCCTTTCCTTTCCTTTCCTTTCCTTTCCTTCCCTTTCCTTTCCTTTCCTTTCCTTTCTTTCTTTTCCTTTCCTTTCCCAAAAACTTAAACCTACTACATTCTGAAGCCCATAGATTGAACAACACTAGGCCCCTGGTCCAACTCCACTTAAGGGCTGTTTTCTGGACCCTCCTAGCTTAAGAGTGATTGTCAATAGTAACTGTTGCTGTTTCCCTCCCAACCTGATGTAGTTATCTTTCTTTGCCTCATTAAAGGGGCCATCCCCTGACAACTGCTTAAATAATCTTATTCACTGAATGGGCATCACCTCACCCTAAGTGAGTACCTTGGCCTAAAGGAGCCAACGTCTCCCATTGCATCCTGGGTAATCTCCAGTCATCCTGATGGATATCTGGTCACTGAATTCATATGGCTCTGGAGGAAAAGTGAAAGTGGTGACCTTGAACAGGTCACCTTACTCAAAGCAAAGTCAAGTGCAAGTCATGTCATCATTTCTCTGATGGTATGGTCTTCTTCGGCAATGAAGGACAAACACAACAACAATAAAAATGACAATTCTATCTAAATTAATTTACTTATTCAGTGCCATACCAATCAAGTTACCAAAAAACTATTTTCTAGAGCTAGAAAAAATTATATCAAAATTCATCTGGAAGAACATAAGGTCCAGAATATCAAGGGACTTCATGAAAAGAAGGGAAAGTGGTCTAGCCATACCAGATCTTAAATTGTATTATAAAAAATAAATCATCAAAATCACTTGGCACTGGCTAAGAAATAGAAGGGGAGATCAGTGGAATAGATTGGGTTCATATGACAGAGTAGTCAATGACTATAGCAGTCTACTGTTTGATAAACCCAGGGATCCCAGCTTCTGGAATAAGAACTCATTGTTTCACAAAAACTGCTGGAAAAACTGGAAAATAGTGTGGCAGAAACTGAGCATAGACCAATGCCTGACACAATAAAGCCCAAATAGGTACACGATCTAGGTATAAAGGCTGATAGTATAAACAAATTAGGGGAGCAAGTACTAGTTTCTTTGTCAAATATATGGAGAATAGAGGAATTTGTGACCAAACAAGAGAAAGGAACAATGGATAATTTTGATTACGTTAAATTGAAAAAATTGTGTACAAACAAAGCTAATACAACTAAGATTAGGAGGGAAGCAGAAAACTAGGGAAGAATTTTTATAATTAGTGTCTGTAATAAAGGCCTCATTTCTAAAATATAGAGAGAACTGAGTCAAATTTACAAGAATACAAGTCATTCCTCAATTGATTAATAATCAAAGGATATGAACAAGTGGTTTTCAGAGGAAGAAATTAAAGCTATCTATAGTCATATGAAAAAATGCTCTAAATCACTATTGATTAGAGAGATGTAAATGAAACAATTCTGACGTATCATATCACACCCATCAGATGGTTAACATAACAAAACAGGAAAATGATATATGTTGGAGAAGATGTGGGAGAGTTGGAACACTAGTTCATTGTTGGTGGAACTGTGAGCAGATCCAACCATTCTGGAAAGCAGTTTGGAACTATACCCAAAGGGCTATAAAAGTGTGCATACCCTTTGACTCAGCAACACTACTTCTAGGGCTATATCCCAAAGAGATTATGAAAATGGAAAAGGACCCACACGTACAAAAATATTTATAGCAGTTCTTTTTGTGGTGGCCAAGAACTGGAATTGAAGGGATTCCCATCAGTTGGGGAATGGCTGAACAAGTTGTGGTGTATGAATGTAATGGAATACTATTGTGCTATAAGAAATGATGAAAGGTGGACTTCCGAAATATCTGGATAGACTTATCTGAACTGATACTGAGTGAAGTGAGAAGAAGCAGAAGAACATTATACACAGTAACAGCCACAGTGTTCAAGGACTGTTTTTGATAGACTTAGTAGTCCTCCACACCAAGGCAGACCTAAAATATTTCCAAAAGACTCATGATGCAAAATGCCATCCACATTCAGAGAAAGAACTATGGAGTCAAAATGCAGAATGAAGCAGACTATTTTGTCTTTTATGTTTGGTTTTAATTAGTTTCATTCATGCTTTCTCCCATTCATTTTAATTCTTCTATGCAACATGACTAATGTGAAATGTGTTTAATAAGAATGTATGTATAGAGTCCATATAAGATTGCATGCTGTCTTGGGGAGGGAAAGGGGAGGGAGAGGAAGAAAATTTAAAACTTATGGAAGTGTTTGCTGAAAATTGAAAACAAATAAATAAATTTGGAGGGGAAAAATGGTATTTGCACAAACAAAACCAATGCAGTCAAAATTAGAAACAAAGTAAGAAACTGGTGGGAAAGTTTACAGCAAGATTCTCTAATAAAGATCACAATTCTCAAAATTACAGATAACAGAGTCAAATATACAATAACAAGTCATTTCCCAATTGACAAATAGTCAAAGAATATGAACTAACAGTTTTAAGAGGAAAAAGACATAGTTATCAATAGTCAAGTTAAAATGCTCTAATAATTAGGAAAATACAAATTAAAACAACTCTGTGATACAACCACATGCCCATCAAACTGGTTGACAGAAAGGGAAAGTGACAAATGCCATAGGAATTGTGGGAATATAGTTACACTATTGCCCTTTGGATAGAGCTATGAATTAGTCCACCCATTCTGGGGAGCAATTTGGAACTATGCCCAAAGGGTTATAAAACCACACATACCTTTTGATCCAACAATACTTCTACAATAGTAGACCTATACCCTAAAGAAATCAAAGCAAAAGGACCTGTAGGGACAAATATATTTATATCAGCTCTCTTTCTGAAGGCAAAGAATTGGAAAGTGAGGGGATACCCATTAATTGGAAAATGGCTGAAACAGCTGTGGCATACGCGTATGATAGAACACTATTGTGCTATAAAAAATGACAAGCACTATGGTTTCAGAAAACCCTTAAAAGTCTTATATGAACTGATGAAAAACAAAGTGAGAAGAACCTGGAAAACCATGTATATGGCAATGGCAATATTGTAATCAAAATCAACTGTGAAAGTCTTAGGTACTTTGATCAATACAATGTTCCACAACAATCCCAAAATGATGAAAAATGCAATCCACTTCCTGTTAGAATAGTGATTGACTTCTGTATACAATGCAATAGAATATTACATATTGAAGAATATTTTTCCCCTTCATTTTTCTTGCTTCTTTTTTTTAGTTGCTACATGATGGGTATGAGCATTTGTTTTGCATGACTTCAAATGTATAATGAGTTTCATATTTCTTGCCATCTCAATGGGAAAGGGAGGAAGAGAATTTGGAACTGAAAATAAAAGTTAAAAAAAAACAACAACAACACTGGTTCACAAATAAAAAGTGTTGTTAGGTTTAAACCATAGTGTTTCAGGACTGTTCCTCTAACCATCTTTTCTTTTATTTAAATTCTACTTTCATTCTATTCTTTTAGAATGAAATTTATTAGTTTTCTTCTTGTTCTTTTCTTACATCAGTTTCTTTTTATTTCTAGTTTTTCCCTTATTTTTCTGAAATAATTTGTTACCTTTACATTCCTTGAAAGTTGTCTTTATTCACCTTTCTTGAACTTCTGTCATCTGTAGTGTTTGCAAAGCAAATAGTCAGTACTGTTTAAAGATAACAAATTAATTCCTAACAATCACTTCAGTTGACAAAAGTGAGCAATAAATATCATACGACTGATTAGAAAATGGACACTCAAAAACTTTATCACCGACACATAAAAAAGATAGGAATGTAATAAAAATGGTAGCACATTTTTATTATACTTGTCAAATTATTAAGAAATGCATGAATACCACATTAAGTAGTTACAGTATCCTCAGACTCAGGCTGTTGCTCATTCTTGGGCCCCAGGTTTCTGCAGGACAAGAGCTGGCAAAATAGTATGGCCAAAGGGTAAACTTGATGGACCTCAACTTCAGGGTCCAGGTTTTGGCCAATATGGAATGTGGGTAAGGAGATAGGAGCAGACCAGTCCTCTGCCCACAACTCCTAGTGCACCAGAAGATATACAATAAATATGGTACTTTACCTGAAGTTAGCTTGTAGAAGTGGGCATCAGGACTGCAGCTTGGGAGTTATTGTGAAGTGCTATAGATCCTGTATTGTCTTGTTTTTCTCAGAAAAAAAACCCATACAGAAAGGCAAAATTCACTTTATGACAGAATCATCTATCAGTCATGTTGAAATAAATTTGCATTTTCAAAGCAAGCATTACATCAGACCTAACTGTAATTTTTTTTATTAATTAATTAATCTTTAGTTTTCAGCATGCACTTTTATAATATTTTGAGTTCTAATTTTTTCAGTTTTCTCCCTTCCCCCTTCCCAAGGCATGCGATCCGATATAGGCTACACATTTTAATAATGTTGAACATATTTCCATGTCAGTCATTTTCTGAAAGAATCAGAACCAAAGGGAAAAATCATGAGAAAGAAAGAACTAAAAACATAAAAGGGAGAAAAAAATAGTATGCTTTGATCCACATTCAGACTCCATAGCTCTTTCTCTGGATGTAGATAGCATTTTACACCATGAGTCTTTTAGGGGTGTCTTAGATGATTGCATTGCTGAGAAGAGCTAAGTCTCTCAAAGTCATTCATCACACAATATTGCTGTTACTATGTACAATGTTCTCCTCGTTCTGCTCACTCCACTCAGCATCAGTTTATGCAAGTCTTCCCAGGTTTTTCTGAAATCTGTCTGCTCATCATTTCTTACATAACAATAGCGTTCCATTGCATTCATATGTCACAACCTGTTCAGTCATTTCTTCAATTGATGGGCATTCCCTCAGTTTCCAATTCTTTGCCATCACAAAAAGAGCTGCTATAAATATTTTTGTATATGTGGATCGTTTTCTCTTTTCTATGATCTTTTTTAGAATACTGAACTAGTAGCAGTATCACTGGATCAAAGTGTGTGCATTCTTTTATAGCCTTTTGAGTGTAGTTCCAATTTGCTCTCCAGAATGGTTGAATTAGTTCATAACTCCACCAATAACACACTAGTGTTCCATTTTTCCTGCATCTTCTCCCACATTTATCATTTTCCAGTTTTGTCATGTTAGCCAATCTGATGGGTATGATATCGTACCTCAGAGTTGTTTTGATTGGCATTTCTCTAATCAAAAGTGAGTTACAGCATTTTATATGACTATAAATAGCTTTAATTTCTTCCTCTGAAAATCGCCTATTCATATCCTTTGTCCATTTTTCGATCAGGGGATGACTTGTAGTCTTATAAATTTGACTCAATTCTCTATATATTTTATAGATGAGGTCTTTATCAGAGATTCTAGCTGTAAAAATTATTTCCTAGCTTTCTGCTTCCCTTCTAATCTTGGTTGCATTGGCTTTGTTTGTGCAAAATCTTTTCAATTTAATGCAATCAAAATCATTCATTTTCCATTTCTCTATCTCTTGTTTGATCATAAATTCTTCCCTTCTCCATACGTCTCACAGGTAAACTATTCCTCGCTCTCATAATTTGCTTATAGTATCATGTTTTATGTCTAAAGTTTATTCCCATTTTGACCTTATCTTGCTATATGGTGTAAGATGTTGGTCTATGCCTAGTTTCTGCCATACTCCTTTCCAGTTTTTCCAGCAGTTTTTGTCAAATAGTTCTGATCCCAGAAGCTGGAGTCTTTTGGTTTGTCAAACAGTAAATTACTATAGTCATTGACTACTGTGTCTTATGTATTTAATCTATTCCACTGATCCACCACTCTATTTCTTAGCCAGGACCAAGCAGTTTTGATAATTGCTGCTTTACAAATTGCAGTTTTAGGTTTGCTTTTACAATATAATACATAGTTTAGGTCACGTTCTTTTGTATGAATTTTGTTATTATTTTTTCTAGCCCTATAAAATAATTTCTTGGTAGTTTGATTACTATGGCACTGAATAAGTAAATAATTTAAGTATAATTGTCACTTTTATTATGTTAGCTTGGCCTACCCAGGAGGAATTGATATTTTTCTAATTGTTTAGATCTGAATTTATTTGCATGAAAAGTGTCTTGTAATTCTGATCATATAGTTCCTGAATTTGTCTTGGCAGATAGACTTCCAAATATTTTATATTATCTACAGTTATTTTAAATGGAATTTCTCTTTCTGTCCCTTACTGCTGGGCTTTGTTGGCAGTATATAGAAATGTTGATGATTTGTGGTGATTTATTTTATAGCCTGAAACTTTGCTACAGTTGTCAATTATTTCAAGTAGTGTTTTAGTTGATTCTCTAGGATTCTCTAAGTACACCATCATATCATCTGCAAAGAGTGATAGTTTTGTTTCTTCAATTCCTATTCTAATTCCTTCAACTTCTTTTTCTTCTCTTATTGCTAAACCTGACATTTGTAGTACAATATTGAATAACAGTGTTGATAATGGACATCCTTGCCTCACCACTAATATTGGAAATGCTTCTAATTTAACCCCATTACATATAATGCTTGCTGACAGTTTTAGGTAGATATTACTTATCATTTTAAGAAAAACTTCTATGTTCTCTAGTATTTTTCATAGAAATTGGTGTTGTATTTTGTCAAAAGTTTTTTTTTGAAGCTATTGAGATAATCATATGATTTCTGTTAATTATGTTATTGATATGGTCAATTATGCTGATAGTTTTCCTAATATTGAACCAGCCCTGCTTTCTATTATCTTCACAATAAGTTGCTGTAATCTCTTGACTAACATTTTATTTAAAATTTTTGCATCAATATTAATTAGGGAAATTGGTCTATAATTTTCTATCTCTGTTTTGGTTCTTCACAGTTTATGTACCGTACCATATATGTATCATAAAAAGAATTTGGTAGGACTCCTTCTTTGCCTTTTTTCCCAAATAGTTTATATAGCTTTGGAATTAACTGCTCTCCAAATGTTTGATAGAATTCATTTGTAAATCCATCTGGCCCTGGAGATGTTTTTTCTTAGGGAGTTCATTGATGGCTTGCTCAATTTTTTTATCTGAAATGGGGTTAAGTATTTTATTTCCTTTTCTGTTTATCTGGGCAATTCATATTTTTGTAAATATTCATCCATTTCACTTAGATTGTGATATTTATTGGCATATAATTGGGCAAAATAGTTTCTAATTATTGTTTTAATTTCCCTTTCATTGGAGGTGGTCACCCTTTTCATTATTGATACTAGTAATTTGGTTTCATTTTATTTAAGCAAATTAACCAAAAGTTTGTCTATTTTATTTTTTTAATAAAATCAGCTCTTTCTTTTATTCATTAGTTCAATAATTTTCTAAATTTTAATTTTATTAATCTGTCCTTTGATGTTCAGGATTTCCAATTTGATATTTAATTGAGAATTTTTAATTTGTTCTTTTTCTAGCTTTTTTAATTGCGTATCCAATCTTTCTCTATTTTATTTATGTAAGTATTAAAAGATATAAAGTTTCCTCTAAAAATTGCTTTGAAAGCATCCTGTAAGTTTTGGTATGTTGTCTCATTACTGTAATTCTTTTGGATGAAGTTACTGATTGTTTCTATGATTTGCTCTTTGATCTACTCATTCTTTAGGATTAGGTTATTTGCTTTCCAGTTAATTTTTAGCCTATCTTTCCATGGTCCTTTATTACATCTAATTTTGTTGCATCATAATATGAAAAGGATACATTTAATATTTCTCCCTTTCTGCACTGGATTGTGAGATTTTTATACCATAGTACCTGGTTAATTTTTGTGTAGGTGCCATGTGCCACTTGGAAAAAAGATATATTCCTTTCTATCCCCGTTTACTTTTCTCCAGAGGTCAACCACATCTAGCTTTTCTAAAATTCTATTCACCTCCTTAACTTCTTTCTTATTTATTCTGTGATTAGATTTATCTAGTTCTGAGAGAGGGAGGTTAAGGTCCCCCACTAAGTATAGTTTTGCTGTCTATTTCTTCCTGTAACTCCCTTAACTTCTCCTCTAAGAATCTGAATGCAATACCACTTGATGCATATATGCTTAGTACTGATATTACTTCATTGTCTTACATCCTTTTAGCAGGATGTAGTTTCCTTCCTTATCTCTTTTAATTAGATTTATTTTTGCTTTGTTTTTCCTGAGATTAGAATTGTTACCCCTGCTCTTTTTACTTTAGCTGAAGCATAATATATTCTGCTCCAGCCTTTTACCTTTATACTGTGTATATCTCTCTGCTTCAAATGTGTTTCTGGTAGACATCACATTATAGGATTATGGTTTTTAATCTACTCTACTATCTGCTTCCATTTTATGGGAGAAAGCATCCAATTCATATTCACAGTTATAATTACTAACTGTGTCTTTCTCCCCATCCTAATTTCCTTATTTACGCTTTTCTCTCTCCTGTCTCCCTTTTCCTTCTCACCAGCTGTTTTCTTCTGAACACCACCTCCCTCAATCTGCCCTCCCTTCTATCAGCCACCCTTCCTTTTCTTTTCCCTTTCATCTACTACTTCTTCCCTCCCTTATGTCCTCCCTTCTATTCACCCTCCTCCCTTATCTTTCCCCTTTCCTCTCCTACTTACTATAAGGTAAGATAGATTTCTACACCCAATTGAGTGTGTATATTATTCACTCTTTGAGCCAAATATGATGAGAATAAGATTCAAACAATGCTCAACTCTTTCTGTCTTCCTTGCCCCACCTCATGTGATTTCTCCCACAAGTTTGATGACGTGCTTGCCATCAGCTTTTTGGGATGCTTCCTATCCTGGAATGCACTTCTCTTTTACCTAAGAGCCTCCAAGTTTCCTGGGATAAAAGATAGCTCTATTCTGTCTTTCTGCAGGCTCTACTGTTACTGGATTTTTCATAGGACACTATTTTTTAGTTTTTTAGAGGTTAATTCAGGAAAGTGACAACAATTCATTGCTTGCTCCACCATCATGGCTTCTGGAGCTAACTGTAGTTTCTAGAGGATGATTTTTCTTTTTGTCAAAATGTTTCAAATGTTTCTCTGTTATTAAATATTCATCTTTTTTCACTAATGATTTTGGCTGGGTTTGTAGAGTATGTCACTTTGGGTTGCATTTCCAGTTTCTTGGCTCCTTACAATACATTACTCCATTTCCTTGTGTGATTTCCATTTGGGTACAGAATCATTTGTTTTTATTCCAACAGAGTCCAGGCTGGCAAAATAGGTTCCTTGTTATGAGAGGCTGACTTCTATGCACTGAGTTCTAGGACCAGGGGCCTATGGTGGAAGAAGGAGGACAAGGGAGGGTGTTATAAGCTTGGGCTTGATGATCTTGAGACCACCACAACAGTTTCCCCTTGAGGGAGGCCATAGCTTATAAAAATCTATGCATGGAAACCATTATCATGAGATTAGGCCTAATGGTCTTGATACTCACTTCCACAAGCTAATTTCAAGTCTTTTTCAAGGTGCCATACATATTGCATATATTCTAGTAGAGTAGAACCCAGGGGTTAAGGAGGATTAGTTTATCTCTCTGTTTTGAGATAGTCTTCTGGCATAAGGAAATCCCTTCTGGAAAGATGTAGGGTTCCCCTATTGGACCTTGCCCTCTACAACTGGGATCACAGCTCCATATTACCCCTCTGTAGATGAAGCTGTCAATAAGTTAAGTCCTTGACCAAGTACCAATTTTATAGGTAAGAAAAGGCCCAAGGGACAGCCATAGATTTGGGGGAAAATAATGTCTTAATTAGTTCAAGTGCCGAATAACAATGGGAGTCAGTTCAATGCCAAACTTTATTGCTAGCAATGAGGAAAGGGGGATAGGGAAGTGAGAAAAAGGGACCCAAAATACAAGACAGACATGCACATCACCATAGAGTATAACTCACATAAGAGCAGTGCAGAGTTGGGAGCACATAGACATTCGTCCATTCAGTAAGGAGGGGGTGCCTCAGGGAGAAGGGGTGTCCCTGAGGGAGAGGTGAGTATGCCTAAAGGGGAGGTTTTTATGCCATCATTTTGAATGGTCTCCCTGGTTCTGACATAATTGGATATCAGAAGTCAGAACAAAACTTTTGAGGGGAGTGGTTGTCATCAGGAAGAAAACAAGCTAATATTATTTGGGGGACACATTTGTATGAACCTTCCAAACATGCCATTATCAGCATCATTCCATGTGTGTTCTACAAAGTACAGACTCTTAAAGAAGACTGTTTGACTATGAGATTGTCTTAGGGTTTTTAGCTTGAGATTTTTTTTTCCTGGAGGTAGATGATGCATTCTTTAGATTAGCGCTTTATTTTCTGTGTTTAACACTTCTGAGCAGATTTCTTGTATTATTTCCAGCATCGCGGCGTTCAAGATTTTTCCTTGTCTTCTAAACAGTCTATGACCTCTAGATTGCCTCTACACAATATGTCTTTGACATCAATAAGATTTGTGTGTGTAGAGATCATGTGCTTTTTTAATATTATTGTATTTTTGTTTCCTTTCTTCTACATTTTCCTTTATTTTCATATATTTTCAGTGTGTTGTTCTCACTTTTATTTCTTAGAGGAAAAATATCACTGTGTATTTTTCTACCCTGCCAATTATTTCTGCTCTGCAAGTCATTGATTCTACTCTTACTCTTATTTCTCTTTTAAACCAGATAGGACCATTTTGCTTTGGCTCCAGAAGCTTTCTTGGGAATCCACAGGGCCTTCTGCTTCACAGGATACTAATTCATTTTCCTTTGTTTTGGAATACTTATCCTTTGCTGTCCAGATTTATTTTGCTTATCCAGAGACCTTATTCCCTTCTGCTATTAATTTCTACCCTATTAGTATAGTTTCTTGTGTTCAGTGTCTTTTTATTTTTATTTCAGACTCAAACACCAGAACACAAATACAGAATAGGAAAAAGTAACAAAACCATTTCATAAACTTAAATATTGGAATTTAAATACAAAGTAAGAAAGAAAAAAGCATGTCATGTGCATGGCAGAACATCAGAGAGGCTTTAAAATATGTAACAATAAATGTTCATTTCAAGGAAACCTGTATGATAAATAATACATATTGTGTTGAGAACTGCCCATCTTTGATTTCTTGTAAGATTTCCTTTGTTCTTTGCTGTGCACTTTTTTACTTTGTTCTTTTGTTTCACCCTTGTTTACTCTTCCAATTTATTCTCTTTTATTTCCTCGAAGTTCTCCAACACCATCGTGCTAGAGATCATTCTTTGGAAGTCCCTCAATTTATAAAAACTCTTTTGTTGTGGGTGTGGTGGTAGTGGTGGTGGTGGTGGAAGTTGTGGTTGTTGGCTGCTGTGGTGGTGGTTGCTGTTGTTGCCATTGTTGTTGCTCTATTTTTGTGCTTTTTCTTGTCTTGATCTTTCAACTATTTCAGTTACACCTGACTCTTCATGATCCAATTTGTAGTTTTCTTGGCAAAAATACTTGAGTGGTTTGCCATTGCTTTATCTAGCTCATTTCATAGATGAGGAAACTAAGTCAAGCAGAGTTAAGTGACTTGCTTAGGGTCACACACCTAATAAGTGTCTGAGGATGGATTTGAACCAAGGAAGATGAGTCTTTCTGACTCTAGGCCTGGCACTCCATCTACTGCACTACCTGGCTACCGACACTGGTGTATAATAGGCACCAAATGCAGGAAAAACCCAAATCTAAGAGATCACACATAAGTCATCTGAAGTGTTAAAGATGAGTCAATGCTGTTAAGAAGCTGTCTTGCACTGATAATTCATTTTAAATTTATACTCAACTTAGAACTCAAAGTCTATTCTAAGAAATTAATTTATTTGTTTGACTCAGACCTCCACTGCCTCCTACATGATCTGAACAGATACTTTGACTAGGCTCCTACTTCCTAATTCTCCCATTTTCCAGCTTAACTTACTTCACTTTAAATTACCAAACTCTGAGTCTGACCTTCCCACCTCTATCAATAGCTCCCAACCCCTTTTTTTCCCTGACTTCTCCGTGTCTTGTCATTGACTCATCTAACAATAGTATCTGCCTATTTTCTTCATGTCTCATTGAATCTTGGCATGAGGACCTCTTCTACTGCCCTGTCCTAGTGGTACCTTAGTCTTGGTCTGATAGAGGAGATGAGTGATGGTATGTCAAGAAGGTAGACCAATGAAAGCAAAAGTCAAAACACAGGTGGTATATTTGAGGAACATTCCTATGATCAGTCTTGATAGATGAAGCAGATCATACAGGAGGCAGTGGAGGTCTGAATCAAATTTCAAAAACAGAGGGAGAATAACCCAAGAACAAATGCTTGATCCATTTATTTTGCATTGAAAGAAAATGATAAAGTTGGGGAAAGAGGTTAAGGACTAAAGGGAAAAGTTTATACATATACAGCAGCCAGGCACAAGGAACAGCTTGTCATTTAAGGATATAATTAAGATTTCCTGGACAGAATTGATTCCAAAGGTTGAAAGGAAGCATCTTCTATAAAACATCAAAGAGTAAGTTAGTGATGAGTCCCTTGGATCCACAAAAGAGCAGAAGTGACAGTTTGCAACTAGTAGAACCTATCCCCAAAATGCAAGAGGTTCAGCAAAAAGCACCATAATAGGTAAGAAAGATCAGAGAATTTGGAGTCAGAGGGAATGGTTTCCCATTTGGGATTCACTGATTCTGAAGAGATCATTTGTGTGATCTCTCTAAGCTTCATTTACAGCAATTAAAAAAATCAGTGGGTTGAATTAGATGAAAAGTTTTAAATCTAGAATCTTATATCCTCAGACAGGGAGAAGAATCCATCATGTGTAAAGCTATGGACAGGGTGATTTCAATAATCCTGAAACCTTGGGTGCAATTAAACATTTTGTCCAACTGAATCATGTATTTGAGAGAGTGTAAGAAATCCCTTGAAGAAACTTGGAGGGGAAGAATACAGGACAATTTCATCACCACCTTCAAATCCACATAATGATAATTATTATTATAACATCCTAGAATTAAAGATTGAAAAGATAATAGGAATGGTCTAAACCAACCACACTCATTTTAGAATTCAAACCATTACACAAGGTCTCCTAAGAAAAAAGTATATAATAGCTTCCACGTGAGGGGGAAAATACAAAAAAGAGAATTGAAGGGTTAGGATTCAGTAGGTAGAGGAATACAGCACAGCAAAGTGGAGTCAATTCCATGTTGATTTTTTTCTTCATTAAACCCTTTAAGCATGATAAACTTCTTATACTCCTCAAAGGTTTGTGGGTTCTCTTCTGCATCTGGACCTGCAGAGAGAGGACAGAATGAATAACAGTTCATTCTTACTCAATCTTTCTCTGGTCGCTGTTTCCATAGCAGTTACTTCCTATGAAGTCCTTGGGTCTTGCCCATCGTTAGTTAAATTGCCAGCACAAAGGGAGACGAGAGAATTAAGTGTGGTTTGGCAATTCAGCACAATGTGTTATGTAGGCAGAATTTGAAGGAGGAAAATGAGTGAGTAATGAGACCCAACCCTTCACAAACATCTCCTAATCATCTGAATCTTCTTGCCCATCTCTGAACAGAATCCCAGCTCTGTGGCAAAAATCATGCATGAACCAGTTACCCAGGGACCACCATGGACTTGGTGGCAACATACACAGAGTACAGTGTTGTAGTAAGAAGCCATTAGGTTGAAGTGAATTAGCCTTGAGAATCCAAGCCTATCAAGCTGGTCCTACTTTGACATGATCCAAAAGGAAGCAAACATTTGTTATGAAACCCTGAAAGTGAACCCCTAAAAAAAGTGATTTTGAATCCTTGAATACCCAAAACCACTTGGGAACATTACTTTCTCTGAATGGCAATTAGTATGGATAAAATTAATTAAATCATATCCCCCATTTCCTGTTCATTCTATAAAGAGTAAATTAAAGCAAGCGAATATTGAAGTTCTGTACTTGGAATCTCATTTTCTGCTCTGACTTTTCCCCATAGACTTAATCTAAGATTTTCTAATGGAATCTATAGCTTCAAAATTACAGTACATTGCAGGATGAGAAAGCTACAGACCTATAAATTCTGGTTAAAAAGAGCCCAGTAGGGTCCTAATATTGAAATGACAGCCTTTTAGTAGCACACATCCCTCCTTCTAATCTACAAGATCTCCCAAAGAAGCATCATCCTAAATTGTTCTTCAGAAAGGGTTGACAGCAGAGCTTGGAGGATAAAGAACAGGCTTAGTGCTATGATGAAGAAAAGGACCATCATCTCAGACTATCACAGATCTTTACCTTCAGTCACTCTCTCACTGAAGCTGGTTAGAATGTGCGTACTCCTTTCCTAACATCGATAGATACATAGATAGATAGATAGATAGACAGACAGACAGACAGACAGACAGACAGACAGACAGACAGACAGACAGACAGACAGACAGACAGATAGATAGATAGATAGATAGATAGATAGATAGATAGATAGATAGATAGATAGGTAGGTAGGTAGGTAGGTAGGTAGGTAGGTAGGTAGGTAGGTAGGTAGATAGATAGATAGATAGATAGATAGATAGATAGATAGATAGATAGATAGATAGATAGATAGATAGATAGATAGATAGATAGATAGATAGATGATAGATATGGATGTATAGGCAGATATACTGAGATCAATGTGGCATTGAAAACTGTTATCTTTTTTGAACAGTGTTCCAGTAAGTCTTACATTAGGGCAATAAGGGAATGGTGAAATAGCATATTGCTATTTTTGGAAGCCCCATATCTTTCTTCATTTTGAATGACTACTCATTAAAAGACTTCCAAATAGTCAATCAGACCTATTTTTGGTTTCTGCATCCTCCATGAGTTCTCATAATTGATGGGTTTACTGTTGGGAAGGAGATGGTTATCAGAACAGGAGGCAGTACAAAGATTCTTTGAGCAACAAAGAGAAAATCAGTGGCTTCCATCCAACCCCACCCCGTCCCACCCCCTCATTTTGCTGGCACATTTTGTAAAGGTTTTCATGTGTTTTGAAGACCTCCCTCTAATTCTGTCTCCATGAAGTAGTTAAAACACATATACATACACATACACACACACACACACACATGCACACAAGACAAAGCAAGTCAGAAAATCTGAATTTGAATATCAGTTCTCTTACTCATTACACCTTGAACAAGGTTCTCCTTATCTCAGTTAGAAAGGGCTCTTGACTTCTAATATTTTCACAACAGTCCTGTGAGGTCAACAAATTAGATATCATGGTCTCCATTTGACAGATAAGGAAATAGAGGCACAAAATACCTAAATGACCTCCTTAGCATCACAAAGAGTGAAAGAATTAGAGCCAAAGTTCAAGTTACGTAGGATTGGCCCCATCACCCTCACATGTCTAAATAAGTCATCTTAAATATGCCATCTAAAAATAAAAATGTCTTCTTTCTTGGACACCTCATAGTTATTTAAGTTGGGGAGACCCAACTGAGACCTTCAGTTAACCCAGGTTGTGTAGACGGATGTTGTTGATCACATGAAAGCTGGCAGTATAGCATTTGGGCTGAATTTTGCTTGTCAAAAGTGAAGTTCCCTAGAACATTGAATTATGTATGTTTAACTTCTTTAAAAGTAATACATCATTTATCTGCAGGTCACTCAATAACAACCTAAATTATGTTTTCCTAAGAAACCATATTTTTTCTTCAAATATAACACTGACTACTAATCAGTTACCTCATCTATTGATAATTTTTTGTCACATTCTAACCAATAAACATTAATTAAATACATGCTGTGTGCCAGCCACTGTAATAGCCACTAAACAAAATCAATACATTCCCTTTTCTCAAAGAACTCCCAGTTAAGGAAACAGCATGTATGGGTATATGAATATATATGAAATAACTATGAGGCAACTTTAGAGAAAGGGGAAGTATTAAGAGATATTAAGATAAGGAAAGGCTTCACGTTTGAAGTGCTTTAGAAGTATGAAATTAAGATTTCAATACCAATAAATGACCCCTGCCAGTTACTGCCTTTTTCTCTATGGTCATAAATATTACTCCAGTCCACAATTTATTGGGCTTTTTTCAGTTTACTAGAATGGTAGATAAATCAGCCAAATGGTATAAACATAGGTAAACTAGATTTCAGCAACACATGTATCAAAGTCTCATATGTCATCATTTTGCTCAAAATGTGTTTCAAATGATGTTTCAAAATTCACAAAAGTAGTTTATCCCATTTCTAAATGACTTGAAGCTTGGGAGGTTAGGAAAAGATTAGGAACCTAAATGAACCAAACAGCTTAGAATGAAAATGCAACTTCACAAACAAGATGAGAAATTTTGTACAACAGCTCATTTGAAAAAAATTCAGTGATTCTAGGGGCTTTCCAATTCAACATGAGTCAATGTAGTGACCTACCTTAAGAAAAAGTGACATGATTCTGGGCTATTTTCCATAAATCATAATTTCAAGAATAAGAGAGATGATATTCATGTTCTGCCGTGCCCTGGACAAATGTTGTCTGTATTAGAGTATTCAATTTTGAGTGTTAACTAACAGGCATGGAGCATATCCAGAAGAAGGCTGCCAAGATGGTGAAGAGACACAAAACCAAGACATACAGGGATCACCTAGAAGAACTGTTGCATTTAGCTCAAAGAAGTAATTAAGGAGACTGTAAGCACATTGAGAATTAGACAAGTTGTACTTATTTGTCCACAGAAGATTGAATTTGGAACTATGGGTGTTGCAGAGAAGCAGATTTTGACTGTATTTGAGAAAAACTTTCTAACAATGCTAACCATCCAAAAGTGGAATGGAGTTAATGGATAACCTAGATATGTATATCTGTTATTCGACTATGTGACTTAGAAACAGAACACTTATCAGAGAAATTCAATGAAAAGATTTATTCTATTCAACTTTTCTCATCTTAACCTAGATTCATCCATTTTGTTGGTGTAGAAGCTTTTCAATTTTATGCAATCAAATGGATTAGATTAGGTACACTACGTACAAAAGCAAATGAACACAGCTACTGAGGCAAGAACCCTCACTATTTTGAAAAAAAAACTGTAGGAAGAACTAGAAAATATCTGGCAGAAACTAGGCCTAGATCAACATCTCACACTACATACCAAGACAAGCTAAAAATGAATACATGATTTAGACTTAAAGAGTTATATCATAAGCAAATTAGTGGAACATGGAAAAAATGCATTTCAAATCTATGGATATGAGAAGAATTCATGACAAAATGAGATAGAGAAGATCACAGAAGGTAATATGGATAATTTTGATTGCATAAAATTAAAAAGTATCTGCACAAACAAAAATAATGCCATCAAAAGTTTAAGAAAGTGGTGGGACAAAATTCTCTAATAAAGGTCTCATTTCTCAAACTTACAGAGAAGAGAGTCAAATTTTCCCAAAACAAAAGACATTTCTGAATTGATAAATGGTCAAAGGGTATGAACTAGCAGTTTTCAGAAGAAAAAAGTCATGACTATCAATAGTCATGCAAAAATTCTCTAGTAAGGGAAATAATAAAATTAATAATTAATTAAATACAAATTAAAACAGCTCTTAGGTACCATCACATGCTCATCAGATTGATTAAGATGACAGAAAGGAAAAAAAGACAAAAGTCATTAGAGAGGTGGTTAGTTATCCCTTTGTTTTGAGATAGTCCTCTGGCATAAGGAAATCCCTCCTGGGAGGACATAGGGCTCCCCTATTGACCTTTGCTATCTACAAAGGGGATCACAATGCCACACTACACCAGTGTAGCTGAAACTGTCTATGGATTAAGTCCTTGTCCAAGTTTTAATGTGTAAGCAAAGGCCCATGGGCCAGCCAGAGGTGTTGGGAAAATAATCTCTTAATGAGTTCAATTGCTGAATAACAATGGGAGTCAGTTTAATGCAAAATTTTATTACAAGCAATGGGGAAAAGGAGGAAAGGGAGAGAAAATGTGGAGCCAAAATATAACTCAAACATACACACTAACAAAGAGTAGTACTCACATAAGGGTAGTGCAGAGTTGGGAGTACAAAAACAATGGTCAATTCAGTAAAAAGGGGGTATTGCAGAGAGAACAGGTGTCCCTGGTGGAGGGAGAGGATACCCCAAAGTGTTCTTCTGAGATGGAAGTTCTTATACCATAATTTTGGATAGTCTCCCTGGATCTGGCAGAATTTGGTATCAGAGATCAGGGTAAAATATTTGAAAGGAAAGATTGTGATCAGGAAGAAAAACAAGCTGGTGGTAGATAAAATATTATTTCAGGGATGTATTTGTATTAACCTTCCAGATACATTATTGTCAGTATTATTCCATGAGTATGTTCTGCAAATCACAGACTGTTTGACTATTATGCTGTCTTGGAGTTTTTAGCTTAGGTTTTGCTTGGTTCTGGGGGGGCAAACTATAGATTCATTTGGTTAGCACTTCATTTTCTTTTGTTCAACACTTCTGAACAAATTTCTTGTGTTATTTCCAGCATTATGGCGTTCAAGTTTTTTCCTTGTTTTCTAAGCCATCTAAGACCCCTAAATTGCCTCTATACAATCTGTCTTTGAGATCAGTAGTTTTGCTTGTATAGAGATCTTGTGCTCTTTTAATATTAATTGTGTACTTGATTCTCTTTTTCTACATTGTTATTCATTTTCATAGATTTGTATTTCAACCTTTCCTGGCTTTTATTTCTTAGAAGAAAGTTATCACTGTGGATTTTTCTACTCTGACAAGTATTTGTGCTCTGCAAGTTGTCAACTTGACTCTTATTTCTCTTTAAAACCATTTGGTTCCATGCTTTCTTGGGAATCCACAGGGCATACTGATTCCTAGGACATTGATTCATTTCCCTTTGTTTTGGAATATTTATCCTTTGGTATCTAGATTTATTTTGATTATCTAGAGGCTGTATTCCCTCCTGTTATTAATGTCTGATGTGTTTTTGGTATTTTTAGTTGCTTATGTTCAGTGTCTTTAACTGAGTTTTACTCCACCTAAGATCTTTGGACATTTCAGTCCCTAAAAAAGTTCACTTTTTTTCTGATGACAGATTCCCCCCGCCTTCCTCATTGGAGAATTTACTTTTTACCAGCCTCACTCCTTTCCCCAAGTTGCATCTGGGGATGGAAAACTGATCCCAGATACTCTATGATTAAGGCCTGGCACAGTCCCATCCTCCCCATACAGTCCCATACACACATATACACACTGGTGCCCTGTCCCATCTACCTCCGATCCTTTGGTCTCTGGCTGAGAGCTGGTGCAAAGATGGTTCTGTTTTTCCTATACCTCTCCTTGCTTCCAACCAAAAGTTTGGAGGTTAAAGTTGAGTTCTATTATTTGTTCCTGGGAATGATGGCATAAAGGCAGGTGCAGGATATGGTACCAGAGACTTCAGCAAGAGCAAGAAAATTACTGAATGGATCCTAGAAGAAAAGTCTGCGGATCCTGTTGTGTGGTCCAGTAGGGAGGGAAGTTCTGAGGAAGCTTGCTAGGTATTACAGATTAGTCCATTACTAAGAGTACTTAAGTACTTGGCACACAGAAACACCTGCATTTACCTTACCTGGTGTTCATAATTCTTAATTGGATTTTGAGAGTTCATAAGGATCATTCTTTTGAGAGAAAAGATGCAACCTTCTATTTCTTGGTCACATGACCCTGAAATTCAAGGATTTTTTAAAGGATACTCCTATTCAAATGTGAGGTCTACCTGGCTTCTGAAGTTCCTTCCAGTTCTAAGATTCCTCAATCCTGCGGTAATCTATTGTCCACAGAATAAGTTCCAAACCCTTTATCCTGATACCTACTATCTGGAACCAACAGGCATTTTCCACATTCTTTCTTGTTTTCCTTCTACATGTACCCTATATACCACTCTGTGTATCTTATTCTCTAGCAAATGAGACTCAAATGATTCATAATTGCTCCCTGAATATATCTGGTATATTGTCATTTGCAAACTTCTGCTGAATTTTTAACTCTTTCCTTTTCCTTTCTGCCCATCTAACTTTTTCCCCTCACTTTAAGAGCTATTTCTAGTCTCATGCTAGCACAGAGTTCCCTTGAGAGTAAACATTGCTTCTTTCTTTGTATTTGTGTCTCTGGCACCTAGCATAGTCCCAGACATATAGAAAGTATTTAATAAAGGATTGTGTATTGTTTGACTGATGCCTGTACCAAATCACAATGAACACTTCTTCACAGAGTTCCAGTGACCACTTGCTGGATACAACACTCATTTAGCATTTGGCTTTTGCTTTAGTCTCCTTGCCTGTAAGGCCATAATCCTCTAGAGAGGGACCAGGTCTTCTACCTTAGCATTATGTCCCAAAAGCTCACACAAGCCTGAGTTCAGAACATAATATCTGGAAATATGTATACTGAATGTGACTTGTATGCCCCAGGGTGTGAAGGATATCAAACAGAACACTTTATTTTGGAAGAGGCTCCTAAAAATCTCCTAAAAGTTTGTTTTCCTTTCCAATTTATTCTCTTTTAATTCCTCCAAATTCCCCAGAGTCATCATGCTACAGATAATTCTTTGAAAGACCCTCAATTTGTAAAGACCATTGGAGGGGTGATTGTGATTGTGGTTGTGGTTGTTGGGGATATTGTGGTGACTGGCAATGGTGCTGGCTGCTCCTGTTGTTGTCGTTGCTGAAGTTGTTGTCATCTTTCAATCCTTTCAGTTATGTACAACTCTTCACGACCCCTTTTGGGGTTTTCTTGGCAAAGATACAGGAGTGGTTTGTCATTTCCTTCTCCAGCTTATTTTTCAGATGAGGAAACTGCAACAAACAGAGTTAAATGATTTGCCAGGGTCACACAGCTAATAAGTGTCTGAGGCTGGATTTGGACTTAGGAAGATGAGTCTTCCTGACTCTAGGCCTAGCATTCTATCCATTGCACTACCTAGCTATCCACAATGGTATATGATAGGCACCAAATGGAGGGAAAACCCAAATCTAAGAGATCATAAACAGATCATCTCAAGTGTTAAAGATTACTCAATGTTATTTAGAAACTATTTTGCATTGATAGTTCATTTTAAGTTTATACTCAACTTAGAACATAAAGTCTATTCCAAGAAAATGATTTATTTTCTCAACTTGGACCTCCACAGGTTTCCTACATGATCTGCCTCATCTATCACAGGAATGTTCGTCAAATATAACATCTGTGTTTTAACCTTTACTTTTGTTGATCTACCTTCTTGAAGTGCTATCACCCGTCTTCTCTATCAAACCAAGACTAAGGCACCAATTGAACAGGGCAGTAGAAAAGCTACTCATACCAGGATTCAATGAGACAGAAATAACATAAGTAGATATTTTCATTAGTTGAGCCAATGAGCAGATGGAGAGAAGTCAGGGGAAAAAGGGGTATTAATAGAGGTGGGAAGGTCAGTTTCAGAGTTTAGTAGGTTAAAGGAAGGAAAATGCAGATAGAAAACTGGAGAATTATGAATAAGGAGGCCAGTCAAATATCTGTTCAACAAGAGGTAAGGAGCCCATGAGATCCAGATATGCTATATAGCCAAAAGCAATATTGAAGCAATTGTATGACCTTTAAAGGAAAAACACCTTTCCATTGTGCTGGTCTCCTGCCTTTCTAGCGAAGTGAAAAGGTGATATTCCATTACTTCAGGTCTCAGATCTAGTCTTGAACTTCCCATAAGAAGAAGAGGAAGAATATTCCATCATATACAAGTTTCTTTCCTTGCCTTTAAATAAAGAGGAAAATATTTCATCATACTACTTTGCTTTCTGGTGAGGAAAAATAGTGCCAATCCATTGTACCTGTCTTCATCCTCCATGCAGAAGAAGAGAGACTCCATTCCATCATATCAAATTTCTTACCTGGTCAGCAGCCTTTTGCAAAAAGAGAAGGAATGCCATTCTATAGTCCCATTTTCTTGGTGAGGGAGAGGGATTCATTCTATCACACCATATCTCCTTCCTTATTTCCAGTCTACTAGGGGAAGAGGAAAAATACCATCCTATGATTCACCAGTTTCCCACCATTGGGGTGAGGAGAAGATACACCGTTCCATAAGAAGATCTCCTACCTCCTACTAGAGGAGGAAAAACATTCCACTGAGCACCAGATGAAGGCAAAGGTTTTAGGGAACCTCAGAAGGCTTGCACAAGATGATGCAGAGATGTGGGCAGACTCAGAAGAACAATTTATACAATAAGAATGACATGTTGTAAGGGTAGAACCATTTGTACTTTTGCTCATACCCCCTGACTCACTGATTCAGGTGGGGGAGTTGAAATAATCCTTGTTCCCCAATACTGTTTCAAGTCCCTCCCTCTACCTCTATCACGCAGTAATCTCTATTACTTTGAGGTTCATTCAATCCATATTTCCCACAAAATCAATCTTTTGTTAGTGTCCTAGATACTCTCCTCAAGCATTCTTCTCAGTAAGTTCAGTGCCTGTTGTTCCACAATCTTTCTCTCCTCCTCAACTCCTGCCTTTGTACTATATGACCTCAATATTCACATTGATTTCCCTGAAATAGACCTGCATAGCTTAGGAGCAGGTAGAGACCAAAATTAAAATCAGTTAAATTTCATTCAGCTGCAGAAAAGTTCTTAGCCACTCACTTCCCAAGTGAAGATAACTAGAGACGGACTGATGATGGTTGGTTGTCACAGGTCATGTGACAAACAGGAGAGGAGTGCTCAGTGGTGGCCAAACATTCTTAGGCAGCAGTGAAAAGTGTATAGGCCCTACATTGTACAGACCTTCCTTAAAACAACCTAATCTCATAGTCCTTCAATTTTCTTCATTATCCATAACCAATTTCTCTATACCTCCACAGCTACATACAAAGATGGCCATACCCTTAAACTTGCCATCATCCACAAATGCTCTACCTCCATGATTCTGTGTTCCTAACTCACCTTATGAGAGCATAAAGTATTGTTATTCTATCTGCCTTAAAACTTGAGTATCCCTAAAGACTCTGTTCTTGCCTGTTTTATCTTTTACCTCTACGTTGTTTCTGTTAACAATATCATTAACTCCCTAAGGTTGGATTATCTCTACCTTAAAAACCCTAACACTGTCCTTCATCTGTATTAAGACCTTCAATCCATCTAGCCCTCCATTCTTTCCCAGGCCAGCACCTTTGCATCACCTCCATTCTCCTCTCTTCCTCATTTTCATTCCCTTGGCAAACCATTCTAATTCCACACTGTCTTTATCTCTTCAGTTCCTTGCTCCTTTATGACATTGCCTATTTTGCCCTGACAAGCCCCACTTTTAATAACTCCCAGAATCTGTTGCCTTCATTCCTATATATGTGTTCATGGAAAGCAGGAGAAAAGCATGAAATTGTGCTGATTGGGTCCATTACAAATATATGTTATATATCCTCAACTGGGCCCTTACAAAGGCAAGCAATCTTTTTACGTTTTCCTAAATAATTCACTAATCCACTCCCCACAATGATCCTTGCTTCTTTCAAACCTTTCCATCTCTCTCCAAACCTTCCTTGGTCCCACCTTATCCCACATTCTCATCTGAAAACTTTGCCTTATATTTTGATGGGAAATATGGACTGAAATATTCAGTGGGAAATACGGATTGAATGAGCCTCAAATTCACCAAGCACAACTTCTCCCTCCTCATCACACATATGCCTTCTGCCATAATTTCCTCCTTTATTCCTCTTTCACATAAAGAGGTGGCCTTTGTTCTCCTCAAGGAAAAACTCTCTACATGTGTGAGTGATCCCATCCCATCCTATCTCCTTCAGGAGATTGCCTCTCTCCATCACCCACAATTACTCACATCATTCTGTCTACTACTGTCTATTCCCCTGCTGCCTACAAATATGTCTATTTCCCTCATCCACAAAAAAAGAAAAAAACTTACTTGATCCATCCATTTCCATAAGTAATAATCCCTACCTAACCTTCCGTGAAAGACTCAAATTCCAGAAAAATATATCTATAATAGGTGCCTCCAGTTTCTTTCCTCTTCCTCTCCCCTTAATTCACTAAAGCGTGGCTTCCAACCTCATTATTCAATTAAAATTGCTCTCTCCAAAAATACTAATTCTTCTTCTTGATACTCTTTTCTTTCTAATTTTTCATGACATTACTCTCCCTTTCTCCACCTTTTAAACTTCCCAGTTTCTGTCAAGGGCACTACAATTCTCCCTGTCACTCAGTCTAAGAACCCTAGGTAGAGATAATCCAACCCTAGGGAGTTAATGATATCGTTAACAGAAACAATGTAGAGGTAAAAGAAAAAACAGGCAAGAACAGAGTCTTTAGGGATACTCAAGTTAAGTGGTATGACATGGATAAAGACCCAGTAGAGAAGAATAAAAAGGAGCACTTGAACAAATTCTCAGGGGAAATAGCATGAAATACAAAATAAAACTCAGTTGAGAATTAGATATTCCATGGAGGAGGTAGTCAATAGAAACTTTGGAGAGCTATTAGGAGTTCTCCTATGGAGGGATGAGGGAGACAGAGAAGCAGGGAGATAATAAGGGAAAATATCCTCCTGACTTATTATCTAAGTAGTTTATTATTTGGAATAAGTATGCTTACAAAATTACGGTGAAAGTCAGCTGATCCTCCATTGGAAGCGTTTCAAGTGTTCAACTTTGGAGCCATAAAACATAAAGTCAGTTGCTCTCATTACTGTTGTGCTTAATATTATGAAGAAAAGGTGGATTACCCTTTCATTGCTTAGCTAGCTATTTGAGTATTGTGTATAGGGAATGTTTGACTACACAATATAGAAGACATAAGTTCCTCTCAACCTTTGCAAATCCAAGGTCCATAGACTCCCAGACAATTGTACCCGATATAGTTATTACCCACTTCTTATTCTTTTCCCCAAAGAAAATTTCAAAAACAAAGGGAGACTGAGTCAATAATTCTTGCATTGTATGTTTATTTTTGCATTGGAAGAAAAAACTAAAAGTTGGAGAAAGAGATTAAGAATTAAAGGAAGGAATTTATGCAGCAGCCAGGCACAAGGAACAGCTTGGCATTTAAGGTTATGACTGGGATTTCCTGGACAGCATTGATTCTGAGGTTGAAGGGAATCCTCTTCTCCTAGAAAACATCAAAGATAAAGTCAGTGATGAGTACTTTGGATTGCACAAAGGAGAAAAAGTGACAGTTTCCAGTGAACTAGAAGAACTTTACCCAAGGTGCCAGAGGTTCAGAAAAAACACCATTAAAAGTGAGGAGCATAGGATTTGGAGTCAGAGAGAATGGTTACCAATCTGGGCTTCACTGCTTCTGAAGAGGTCATTTGTGTGATCTCTTTAGGCTTCATTTACAACAACTGAAAAATGAATGGGCTAAACCAGATGAAAAGTTTTAAATTTAGAATCCTTGATCTCAGAAAGGGAGAGGCCACAGCTAAGTAAGAACCTACCATGTGCAAAGGCACAGACAGGGTGATTTCAATGGATCTCAAACTTTGTGTGCAAATAAAGTTTTTGTCCAATTGAATCATGCATTTGAGAGACCACAAGAGATCCCTTGGAGAAACTTGGAGAGGAAAAATAAAGGACAATTTCATCACCACCTTCAATTACATTAAATCCTAGTCATTATTATAAATCCTAGATTTAAAGCTTGAAGAGATAATAAGGGGGATCTAACCCAACCTCACTCATTTTGCATAAGAGGAACCTGAGGCAGACAGCTGAAGGGACTTTCTCAAGGTCACACAAATAGTTGAAACTACTGACTCCACAATTATCATTCTTCCTTGTGTTCATCCTTCGTAGCCAAAGTAGACCATGACATCAGAGAAATGATGACATGACTTGCACTTGACTTTGTTTTGAGTGAGGGAGGGCTGTGCAGGTCACCAGCCTCACCTCTCCTCCAGAGTCATCTGAATTCAGTGACCAGACATTTATCAAAGGTCTCCCAGTGTATCATGGGTCATCTCCAGTCATCCTGATGAATATCTGGTCACTGGATCCAGATGGCTCTGGAGGAGAAGTGAGGCTGGTGACCTGCACAGCCCTCCCTCACTCAAAACAAAGTCAAGTGCAAATCATGTCATCATTTATCTGATGTCGTGGTCTTCTTCAGCAATGAAGGATGAACACAATCCTGCAAGTTGAGGCAGCTTGCTGAATGGGGACCCAGCTAGCTGGATAACTCATCTCCTCCTCTCCCATCTGCCTCCCCCTCCCCTTTCTTCTCCTCTCCAAAGGAAGGTAAATTTGGATGGCCAAGAGATGCCCAGTTGACTGGGTTTTACTGCTAGTTCCTCTCTCCTCTCTTCTCCTCTCCTTTCCTCTCCTCTCCTCTCTTCTCCTCTACTATACTCTCCCAAAACCTTAAGACTCCAGCATTCTGAAGCTGGAAAGCCAATGAGGCCTTGCCAAAGAGCTATTCTGAGCCCTCCTAGCTTCAGAGTGATTATCAATAGTAACTGTTGCTGTTTCCCTCCCAGCCTGAGGTCTTTCTTTTTCTTGCTCTCACTGAAAGGGTCATGCCCTGGCTACCTCTTAAACAATCCTATTCAATGAATGGGTGCTGCCTCACCCTAAGTACCTATCATTCTTCATACTGCTTCTTCTAAGATAACGCATTTGAGCCAGTGGTTCTTTCCTTCCACTAAGAACCAAACAAGAGGAAGTAGTTTCAGAATTAAATGTCTAGCAATAGATAGAGATGTACCAAAACATTTCTTAATATGCTAGAAGACGAAAGGCTGAGACAGAAATCCAAAGAAGCCTGAAACCTATTTCAGATAGGCAAACAAGGCGATCCCTCTGACACAATTTGGGAGTTCACCTTCCTTTTGTTAAACTGGACCAAGTACATGTTTAAATTCCAGGTGAAGTGTAGGATTTTAGATTATTCTGGAAGATTCTCTAGAAGTCTTTAAAGAGTACATACCTTAAACATGTTCTGGGATGCAGGTCTCTGCAGAAACAAAGACATATGTGAGTGGATTTGCCAAAATTAACTCCTATCACAGAGTTCAAACAATTATACAAGGTCTTCCAAGAAATTAGTGTATTACAGCTTCAAAGGGAAGGAAAGAACAAGAAAAGAGGGGAAAGGAAGGTTTTAAGGTTCAGGGGATAGAGGGACAGAGCACAGCAAAGTGGAGCCAACTCCATTCTTATTACCAGTTTGTCTGGGGATGTTGATTTTTTCTTCATTAAATCTTTTAAGGCTGACAAACTTCTTAAATTCCTGAAAGGCTTTTGGGTTCTCATCTGTATGTGGACCTGCAGAGAGAGGGCAGAATGAATAACTATTCATTCCTTCTCTGGTCCTGGTTTCTCTTATAGTTACCTCCTATAGTGAAAGTCTTTGGGTTTTTTTACTCCTTTAATCAGTTAGCTTGCCAGCATAAAGGTAAATGAGAGAACTAAGTATGGGTGAGCAGTTCAGCCTTCTTATATTCTGCCAACTAATGCCCTTCTACACAACATTAAGCACTTCACAAACATGCCTCTCTACAGAAAAACCCATGTATATCTCCCAACCATTCACTAAAACAAAATAGACTTAATGACCCCAAATCTCCATAAGTGTGATAGAAAGAAGGAAAGTATGAAGACACACTGTCTTCTTCCTTCTCCTGCTTTGTACAAAGCTGCATTTTGCCTTTTACAGACTCATTAAAGAGTACATCAGTCAGTGTAGGCTGCCTGGGAATGAGATTGGTAAGTAATGCCTCGATTGTCATCAAACTTTCAGAGAGCAAAACTTTTGATGTAACTCATGGAATCCATTGGGTTCTGGTTTGTACCAAAATGCATCCCCTTCTGATACTTTGAGAGATGCCAAATCTGGGAATATGTGGACAGCAGGAGGAATCCAGGTGAGCAGTTTCTAACAGTGGCTCTACATATTAACACTCTTCTCTTGGAGGGATTTACAGAATTCCTTGTTACTTACCCAGAAGCTTGGCAATTCTTACTTGCATGCCATGTAACTCGCCTTCACAGAAGAGAATCCAATGATCCCTCACGGAAGTCTTTTCAATGAGTACCTGGCGGGAGCCGTCATCTATGGAGATGGTGGGAAATAGACCTTTAGCATCCCTAATCCTCTTGGAAAATCTGCTAGGAAGAGACTACAGTAGGTTTTAAGATCTCACTCTATTGGGAAGGACCCCAGCCCTGGGGTGCAACAGCATTCAAGAATCAAGAAAAATAGTTGGGTGGTCCCATGACCAGGACAACATCCTCTTGGATCTGATATGGCACCTTTCTAATGCACTTATCATGTAATTATGTATATTAAAGAAGCCCAGGACTAAAGATATAAGAGTTTCAAGGCACCTAAAAGAAGTTTAACTCCTAATTTTATAGATAAGGAAATTGAGGCCAAGAAAATAATTAATTTGCCCTACTTTAGAAGGATAGTGTGCTATAGTGAACAGTGAAACAAGCTTGGAGCTTGTTGGTCCTGAGTTCAAGTCTCCCCCATGTGCTAGTCACTTGCATTCTCAATACCCTCAACCAACTTTCGAAGAATATAACTTGCAGAACAAATGCCAGTCTGTCCTGATGGAGGAAGTTGCCTTACTGGAAGTTCCTGATACCAGTGAAATCATAAGTCAGGCGCAAAGTGACAAAGGAAGCAAGAATAAATGAGTGTGTATGTTTGTGACTTTGGCAAGAATCACATTGAACTTGAATTTTTGTCCCTCCCTCAATGATGAGCACAATGGTCTAAACACTAGAGTTGGTTAATAAATGTTTGTTGAATCCTCAAGGGCAGCACCAACATGATGTCAGTGTCCTGGCTCTGGGAAATAACTCAATCTTCCCTGATATAGAAATGGAAAATCCATTTTAAAAAACAGTGATGCAGATGGCTTATTTTTTGCATAGGTCCCTTCTCTACAGAATCTAATCCCAAGAACCCAAACAAGTAACTGCTGCAGTGACCCATTTTTACATGTCTTCTCCTTTCCCACAACAAATATTCTGGAGAGTCATCATATTAATGTGTTAATGAACCCTATTGTGCCACACATTTTTTCTAGATGCCCTATGAATCCTAAGAATAATATTTGAGAAAATATTTTTGCCCATTAAAGTATCTAATGGTGGGAGAGAAGTTAAAGAAGTGTTCTTGTAATTTCCCAAAGCAAATCAAAAGAGAAGCTACCTAACCTAACTTTGCTACCTCAACCCCTCATATCCCAGTATTTAGTCATTCACATCTGCAGACAGACAAATCTATTCATCAGCTGAATCCCTGCCATAAACAAGTATGCAAGTTCACTAGATATGGTCAAGAAAATCCAGCCATTGGACTCTAAGACTAAAGGGAAGTCTCAAGTCCCAATGTATGATTGGGCCTGAGAAACCACCTCGGTGGAGGGCAGGGATTCCTTTAATAAGGCATGTTTAATTCACTTACTCGTGGAAAATATCCCAGGCTTGTCTGTTTTCTCGAATTTCATTTTAATCTCTTCACATATTCCATTCATGCTGGAAAACAGAAGGCATGTGAATGGTTTTGAGGGAGACAATAAGAGAAAGAGAAGTTTATATGTCATCAAATTCAGGAAAGGTAATTTGATTCCTTTGCTCCTTACTCGGTTCTTAATGTGGCAAGCAGAGAAGAAAGACCAGAAGCACGTTAGCATTACACCTGTGATCTGATTATTCTTATTCATAGAAAAGAATCATGTAACTGAGCATCCCTCTTTAGAATATTGAACATTTTCTGGGTCAGTCTACAGAGCTAGAGATCACAGAATTCCATGATCTCTAAGAAATCCAAACCCAAGTGACCCCAAAGGAAATGAAAAGAGATGCACAGTATGAATAGACTGCAGTATATAACCAGGGATAATTTGTGTCATGAATTATATGGAACACAGGCAACCGAAGCGGAATAAGGAAAGTTCAGAGGAAGCCTGAAGCCATGTGGGGCTAGCAGTCAGTGAATCAGAAAATAATAGTTTGTATATATATATATATATATATATATACATACATACATATGCAGTGTGTGGTCAGATTAGATATGCAAAGGAAATCGAGTGATTAGTCAGCTCTAGTTGTGTTCCTAGAATAACAAATGAAAGATGAAGCAGGGCTACGGGACAATTCTGGGTAGTCTACTTACTTGGTGGTAAATTTGGCCTCCAGATCACCATTACTAAGGTGGGTGACTGTCAAAGGTGACAAGGCCTTAGGTTTATTCTTCTCAAAAAATTCACTGTCTGTCACAATAGCCTTTACAAAGTATGTACCCTAGAGGAAATTATGATGTGTAGTTAGAAATTGAAAGAGGAAAAATGAGGGAGTAATGGAACCCAACTCTTCACAAATATCTCCTAATCATCTGAATCTTCATCCCCATCTCAGAACAGAATCACAGCTATGAGGCAAAAGTCATGCATGACTCAGTTACCCAGGGACTGCCATGCATCTGGTGACAACATACATAAAAATAAAGATTTATAGGAAGAAGTCATTATGTTGAAGTAAACTAGCCTTAAGAACCCAAGCATATCAAGTTGGCCCAACTTTGACATGGCTCAAATAGAAGCCGACATTTGGCACTGAACTCCCAAACTGAATCCCTGAAGAAAGTAATCAAAGTTTTGGAGAAGGAACTCCACTGGGGAACCTTACTTGATCTGAATGACCACTAGCAGGGATAAAATTAACTGAATCATATTCCCCATTTCCAGTTTATTCTGGACAGAGTAAATTAAAGTAAGAGAGCAGTGAAATTCTTGGTTTGAAATCTGCTTCCTTAACTGACTTTCTCTCATAGACACAATCCAAGATTTTCTAATGGAATCTATAGCACTAAAATTTCAGTACATTGCAAGATGAGATAGTTACAGAGCTATAGACCCAGGTTAAAAAGAACCCAGTGGGGCCCAAATTTTGAAATTACAGCCTTTTGCTAACATACATCCCTACTTCTAATCTACATGATCTCCCAAAGAAATCTCACCTCAAATTGTTCTTCAGAAGATGATGAATCCTGAGCCTGGAGGATAGAGAACAGACTTAGTGCTATGGTGAGGAAAAGAACCTTCATCTTGGCAGACTTTCACCTTCAATTATTCACTCAATGAAGCTGTTTAGAATGTGTGTACTCTTCTCCTAATATCTCTCTCTTTCTTTTTCTCTCTCCCTTTCTCTCTCCCTGTGTATGTATATATATAAATCCTGAAATCAATGTGGCATTGAAAATTGTTTTCTTTTATGCCCTGTGTTCCAGAAAGTCTTACAACACGGCAACGAGGGGAGGAGAGATGGGGAGGATGGTATGGGAAAGGCGAAATAGTGTATTATTATTTTTGGAAGCCCTATACCTTTCTTCATTTTGAATGACTACTTGTTCAAAATCTATCCAAATAATCAGTCCTGTTCTTTTTTTTTAGTTTCTGCATCCTCCATGAATTATCAGAATAGGAAGTAGTTCAAAGATATTTTGAGCAACGAAGAGGAAATCAGTGGCTTCAATCCAATCCCACCCCTCATTTTTGTTGGCATAGTTTGTAAAGCTTTTCATGTACGTTGAAGATTTCCCTCTAGTCCTGTCTCCATAAAGTAGTTAAAAACACACACATACGCACACTAGACAAAGCAAGAGTCAGATAATCTGGATCTGAATGTCAGTTCTCTTACTCGTTGCACCTTGAACAAGGTTCTTCTCTCAATTAGAAAGGGTTCTTAACTTCTAACATTTTCACAACAATGATATGAGGTCAACAAATTAGACATCACCATCCTTATTTGATAGGTAAAGAAATGGAGGCACAGGAAACCTTAATGACTTCTCTGGCAAGAGTGAAAGAACTAGAGCCAAAATCCAGTTCTCCTCACAAATACTCCTCATCCTCACAAATAGGTCACCTGAAAATAAAAATGTCTTCTTTCTTGAAACTCTTATTATTATTTTCTGAGTTGGGGAGGCCAGCTTCAGACCTTGAATTAACCAATGTTTTTTGGACTGATAATACTGATCACATGAAAACTGGCAGTCTGGCATTTGGACTGAGTTTTGATGGTCAAAGTGAAGTCTTATGGGACATTGAATCACATATGTTTCACTTCTTTAAAAGTAATACATCATTTATTTGCAGGTCACTCAGTAATAATTTCATTTATGTTTTCTTAAGAAATCATATTTTTTCCTTGTAAATATAACTCTGACTACTGATCAGTTACTTTATCTATTGAAAATTTTTCTGTGACATTCCAGTGAATAAACTATTAAGTGCCTACGTGACAGTCACTATATTAGCCATTACTCTTCCCTGCTCTTTCTCCCTTCCCTTCCTTTCCATCCTTTCTCTCTGTGTCCATATAGGGTATCACAACCTTATCTGCAGGTCCTCTGCCCTAAAGATTGTTAATTTTGATTATAGAAGCCTAGAAGGATATTTGGGGATTTACAGTCTAGATTTCTTTCTTAAAGACCACCCATAAAACCAGATTCACTTAGGCTCTCATTGATTGGTTAACAATAAGTGCCAGTTTAAGCCACATTTAGTGGTAATTATTTGGGCCCTAATGGCTCCGAATGAATGTAAATAGTAATTTTCTGTTTTGGCCAGAAAATATGACAGTCTTCCTCTTCCAGTATGATTTTTTTAATTAGGTCAAAGTGGTCATTCCTTTGTTCATTTCTTACCTAATCTTAATCACTGAAGGGGTTTGCTTCAGTCAAAGAGAGGCTTGTTAAAAACCTTAGCTTTAAAAGGTCTAGGTTTCCCACTGCATCCAGATCCATCTCCAGTCTTCCTGATCTATATTTTGCCACTGGACCCAGAAGGCTCTGGAGGAGAAGGTGTGGTTGATAACAGCCCTCCCTCACTTAAATCCAGTTTCTTTGCAAGTCATGGCATCACCTTCCTGATGTCATAATCCTCTTCAAAAATGAAGGACATACAACAACAAAATACCCACTAAATAAAACTATTACGGTCACTTCCCTCAAAGTGCTTCCATTCAATGAGAAAAAAAACCATGTATGCGTGTATAAATATATATGAAATAACTACCAGGTAACTTAAGACACAGGGAAAAATTAATAGTAAGATAAAGAAAGGCCTCATGTTTGTAGTGACTTTTTTGAAGTATAAAATCCCTAAAGATTTCAATCCAAAGAAATGATCCCTGCCAGTTTCTCCCTTTCTCTCTAAGGTCACAAAAATGGCTTCATTACACATTTTACTGAGGTTTTGCTAGAATTACTAGAATGGGGGGTAAATCAGCCAAATGGTGTTAACTTAGGGAACTTAAATTCAGTTACACATTTGTCAAAATCTCATCATTCATCCTTATGGTAAAAATGGGTTCCATGATGTTTTTCAATAGTCACAGAATAATTGAACCTCAAAAGTGAGTTATCACATTTATAAAAGATATGAAGCTTGGGAGATTAGCTAACATGAAGAATATATTACAATCTTAAAGTATTCAAACAGCTTAGAATAATGGGCCATTCTAAAGAAACATGTTGGATTGAAAAATTCAGCTTCACATGACAAGATGAGAAATTTTGTATAACAGTTCATGTGAAAAAAGATTCAGTGATTCTAGGGGTTTTCCAGTTCAACATGAGGTAGCATTGCAATCTGTCTTTAAAAACTGAGACAATTCTAGCCTGTAAGAGTCATAATTGGCAAAATGGTGGAGTAGAAGGCATGGATCTGCTAGTGCTCTCCCCACAAAACTCTTAAAAAATTGTAAAAAAAAAAAAAAAAACTCTAAACAAATTCTAGAGTGGCAGAAGCCATAAAATGACAGAGTGAAGCAGATTTCTAGCACAAGACAGCCTGGAAGGCCAACAGGGAGGTTATATCACACTGGGTGTGGAGCAGAGCACAGCCCAGCATGGGCTGCACAGCACAGACAGAACTGGAACAGGTTCATGGTGCTGAATCCCAGGCAGCTGCCATAGTTTCCAGATTTCTCAACTCACAAATGCCAAAGACACCTTCAAAGGTCAGTGAGAAAGCTATTTCTCCTGGGTAAGAGGGGAGTACAGTTGGGCGCCATCAAAGAACTTAGAAAAAAATTTGAAAGGCAAGTAAGAGAGGTGGAGGAAAAATTGGGAAGAGAAATGAGAGTGATGTGAAAAAATCATGAAAAACAAGTCAACAGTTTACTAAAGGAGACCCAAAAAAAGCTGAAGAAAATAAGACCTTTAAAAATAGATTAACCCAAATGGCAAAAGTGGTCCAAAAAGCCAATGAGGAGAATTGGACAAATGGAAAAGAAGGTTCAAAAACTCACAGAAGAAAATAATTCTTTAAAAATTAGAATGGAACAAATGGAAGCTAATGACTTTATGAGAAATTAAAAAATTATGAAAATAAAACCAAAAGAATGAAAAAATAGAAGACAACATGAAATATCATATTGGAAAAACAACTGACTTGGAAAATAGATCTAGGAGAGATAATTTTAAAATTATTGGTCTACCTGAGAACCATGATCGAAAAAAGAACTTAAACATCATCTTCCTTGAAATTATCTAGGAAAATTGCCCTAATATTCTAGAACCAGAGGGTAAAATAGAAAAAGAAAGAATTCACCAATAACCTCCAGAAAGAGACCCTAAAAGGCAAACTCCTGGGAACATTGCAGCCAAATTCCAGAGTTCCGAGGTCAAGGAAAAAATGTTACAAGCAGTCAGAAAGAAACAATTCAAGTATTATGGAAATACAATCAGGATAACACAGGATTTAGCAGTTTTTACACTAAGGGATTGAAGGGCTTGGAGTATGATATTCCAGAGGTCAAAGGAGATAGGATTAAAACAAAGAATCACCTATCCAGCAAAACTGAGTGTAGTACTTCAGGGGGAAAAAAGTGGAATTTCGATGAAATAGAGGACTTCCAAGCATTCTTGTTAAAAAGATCAGAGCTGAATAGAAAATACAAGAATCAATAGAAACATGAAATGGTAAACAAGAAAGGCTATAAGGGACTACATATATGTAGGTGGGTATGGGTGTGTATGTATGTGTATATTACATATGTGTAGGTATGTATATGTACATGGGTGTATTGTGTATGTGCATATATACGTATGTATACATACACACATACACACACACACACATACATAAAGGGCACAGGGTGAGCTAAATATAAAGGGAGAATACCTAAAAAATAAAATTTACTGTTGAGTGGAATATACTAGGAGCAAGAGAAAGGGAGAGGTAGAATGTAGCAAATATTTCACATAAAAGAGGCAAGAAAGAGCTTTCACAATGAAGGGAAAGAGGTGGGAGATGAAAGGGAGTAAGTGAGCCTTACTCTCATGGTATTTGGCTTAAAGAGGGAATAATACACTCAATTGGATATGGAAATCTATTTTACCCTGCAGGAAAACAGGGGGAAGGGGATAGGAGAGGGAAGATAATAGAAGGGACAGAAAATTGGGAAAGGGGATAATCAGAAGCAAACACTATTGTGGGAGGACAAGGCAAGGAAAAGGATGGAATAAATGGAGGGCAGGACAGGACAGAGAGAAATGGGGTTAGTCTTTTGCAACATAACTATTATGGAAGGGTTTTGCATGGCTTCATATGTATGACCTACATTGAATTGCTTGCTTTCTAACTGAATGTGGGTAGGGAGGGAGAAAGGGAAAGAATATGGAACTCAAAGCTTTAATAATGAATGTTAACAATTGTTTTAGCTTGAAGTTGGAAAATAAGATATACAGGCAATCAAGTTAGAAGTCTAGGAAAATAGAGGGGAGGAAGATGGAAGAAGGAGGGAGTAATAGAAAAAAGGACAGACTGGAGGAAGGGTGGATGGGGTGCATGCTGTCTTGGAATGAGGAGTGGGGAGAGATTGAGAGAAAATTTAGAATTCAAATTCTTATGGAAGTGAATGTTGAAAACTGAAAAATAAATTATATATTTTTTTAAAAAGTCATTTCAAGTATAAGAGAGATAATATTCATGTTCTGCCATGCCCTTGTCTAATATCATCTGAATTACAGTGTTCAGTTCTGAGTGCTACCTAACAGTGACAGGCTAGAGCATATCCAGAAGAAGGCTGCCAAGATGGTGAAGAGACACAAAACCATGACACACAAGGATCACTTAAAAGAACTGCCATGGTTAGTCAGAAGAAGAAACTTAGGAGAATATGAGAATTTTTCCTGCACTTGAAAAGATGTGGTATGGGAGAGGAATTAAATAAATTGTATTTACTTGTCCACAGAAGATTAAATTTGGAACAATGAGTGTTTCAGGGAAGCAGATTTTGGCTGGATTTGAGGAAAAACTTTCTAGCAATGCTAACGATTGTAATGATAATTTAAAATGGGAAGATCTTTCTCATTCATAAATAGGCCCCTGTAACCTCCCTGGGTCACATGGAAGCCTGAGTCACATGAGCTTGAGTCACGTGGAACCTGTGGTGGGAGGAGTTTGCTGAATGGGTGAAACAGGAAGAGGCAGAGCTAGAGCAGAGCTGGGAGGAAGTTAGTCATGAGAGCTTGCAGCTGGCTGGGAGTGTGAGAAGGGTATTTTGTTTAAGGAAAGCCTGTTTGTGATGTGTTGAAGGGAAGCCTGCTTATGATTCGTTTAAGGACCCTGGTTTGTGGGAAGCCTACCAGGGGGAAGGTTTAGGGATGGTGTTGTCCTCTGCATTGTTATTGCATTTGAATTTTTCTTACTCTGATGGTTTTGTCTTTCTGGTGCCTGAGTAAATGTTTTGGTTCTGTATTCCATGTGAAGAGTCTGTTGTGCTTCTCAGTTCAAAATTGCTCTGTGATATTCATGGATGCCATGGGCACTTTGAATATTGCATTGGTGCTACAAACATCCAAAAATGAAATGAGCTGCCTAGGGAGACAACGGATACCGCAGACATGCATACCTGTTATTTGTCTATATGTCTTAAACAAAAAATACCTATCTGAGCAATTCAACTAAAAGATTTATCCCATTCAGCCACTTCTAATCTTAACCTAGATCCATTCATTTTGTGGTTGTGGTTGTTGTGGCTGTTGGTTGCTGTGGTGATGACAGTGGTGGTGGGTGGGAGTGGTTGTTGCGGCTGTTGTTGCCATTTTGTTGCCATACTGATGTTTTTCTCATTGTTCAGTCTTTTCAGTTATGTCCAATTCTTCATGATCCCAGTTGGGGTTTTCTTAGCAAAGATACTCAAGTTGTTTGCCATTGCCTTCTGGAGCTCATTTTACAAAAGAGAATAAGGCAAACAGGGTTAAGTGACTTGCCCTGGGTCACACAGTTAATAACTGTCTGAGGCTGGATTTGAGCTCAGGAAGATGAGCCTTCTTGACTCTACACCTGGCACTCTAACCACTGCACTATTTAGCTGTCCTCAAAGGTTTATAATAGGCACCAAGGGAAAACCCAAATCACACCAAGATCATCTGAAGTGTTAAAGATTATTCAATGTTCTTTAGTAGCTATCTTGCATTGATAATTCATTTTAAATTTATAGTCGAAGAATAACCCTAAGTCTTTCCAAGAAATTAATTTATTTGCTATACTTGGACCTCCACTGTTTCCAACATGATTTTCCTATTCCATCCAGATTGATCACAGGAATGTTCCTCAAATATGTCTCCTGAATTTTAGCCCTTACTTTTGTTGACCTACCTTCTTGAAAAAATATCACCCATCTTCCCCATAACACTAGGACTAAGGACAGAGCAGTATAAAGGTCCTCACAGCAGGATTTCAATGAGACAGAAAGAACCTAGGCAGATACTTTTGTTATTTGAACCAATGAGCAAACAGAGAGAAGTCTGAAACAAAAGAAGGGTATTAACAGAGATGGGAATGTCAGTTTGTTAAGTTAAAGGAAAAAAAGTCAAGTTAGAAAATGGGAGAATTGGGAATGAGGAGCCCAGTCAAAGTATCTGTTGAACAAGGGATAAGAAATCCATGAGGTCCAGACATGCAATGGCCAAAAGCAATATATGAATAATTGTATGTCCTTTAAAGGACAAACACCATTCCATTGTTCTGGTCTTCTGGTGAAGGGAAAAGGTTGCTATTGCATCACTTCAGGTCTCATAGGGGGACTTCAGCCTCCCACAAGCGGAGGAGGAAGGATATTCCATCATAAACTAGTCTCTTTCTTTGCCTTTGAGGAAAGACGAAAAGAAATCATTCCACCACAACCTTTTTTTTTCTGTTGAAGAGAAAGGGTGCCAATCCATTGCACTCATCTTCAGCCATTGTTGGGAAAAAGAGAAACTCCATTCGGTCACACTAGGTTTCTTGTCTAGTCAATAACCTTTTATAAAAAGAAGAGGAATCTCATTGTATAGTTCCATTTTCCTGCCTTTTTGGTGAGGGGAGAGGGACTCATTCCATCAAAACATATTGCTTTCTTGGTTTCCAGCCCTGTAGGGGAAGAGGAAAACTGCTTTCCTATCACTCATCACTTTCCCACCTTTGGGGTAAGAAGAGAGGACACCATTCCATCAGGTGATCTCCTGCCTCCTGCTAGAAGAAAAACACCATTCCACAGAGCACCATGTAAAGTTCAAGGTTTTAGCAAACCTCAGAAGTCTTGTATGAAATGATACAGGAGTGTGGGCAGATGGAGGAAAATAATTTATGCAATAAGAACAGTATTATAATGACAATGTTACAAGGGTAGCACCATTTACACTTTTGCCCTGACTCACTGATTCAGGTGGGGGAGTTGAAATAATCCTGGTCCCCAATGCTGTTTCAAGGTTCTTCCACTGCCTCTATCATGTAGTAACCCCTCTTCCTTTGAGGTTCACTCAATCCATATTTCCCACTAAATCAATCTTTTTTAGTTATTATCTACTAATGCCCAAGATATTCTCCTCAAGACATTCTCCTCAATGAGTTCAGCATGTTCTCATCTTCTACCCCTAACTTTGTACTAAGGGACTTCAATATACATATTGATATTCCCTGAAACAACCTAATCTTACAATCATTTCACATAACATATTCCTCTATTCCATCACAGTCACATCCAAAGTCGGCCATATTCTTAATCTTGTCATCACCTACAAATGCTCTACTTCCATGATCATGAATTCTTAAATCTCCTTATCTGAGCATAACCTGTTGCTATTTCTTTTCTGCCTTAAAAACCTTAACACTGTTCTTCATCTTTATCAAGACCTCCAATCCATCTACCCCTCCATTCTTTCCCAGGCCAGCATATTTGCATCACCTCCATTCTCCTGCTTTCCTCATTTTCATTGCTTGATGGACTTTTTCAATTCCTCACTGTCCTCATCTCTTTAGTCCCTTGCCCCTTTATGATGTTGCCTATTTTGCCCTTACAAGACTCAGTTTTTAATAACTCCCACAATCTGTTACCTTCATTCTTATATATGTCTCAAAGAAAAAGCTGGAGAAAAGTCTGAAACTGTGCTGATTGGGTCCATTACAAATACATGTTACATATCCTCAATTGAGCCCTTGCAAAGACAAGCAATCCTTTTACACTTCCCTAATTAACTCACTAATTCATTCTCCCACAATGATTCTTGCTCCTTTCAAACATTTCCATCTCTCTTGAGACCTTCCTGGGTCCCACCTTACCCCACATTCTCAGATGAAAATTTTGCCTTATATTTTACTGAAAAATTTGAGGCTATTCACCAAGCACAACCTCTTCTCCTTCCTCCTCACAATTATGCCTTCTGCCATGATTTCCTCCTTCATTCCTCTTTCCCATGAAAATGTCACCTTCATTCTTGCCAAGTAAACTCTCTACATGCATAAGTAATACCATCCTATACAATCTCCTTCAGCAGGTTGCCCCTCTCTATCATCCATAATCTCTCACATATTCTCTCTGTATACTACTATCTGTTTTGCTTCTACCTACAAATATGTCCATTTCCCTCATTCACCAAAAAAAATTGTTACTTGATTCATCAATTCCCATAGCTACCATACCATATCTCTCCTTCCTTATGACTCAAGTTCTTGAAAAAATATATATACAATAGGTGCCTCCACTTCCTTTCCTCTTCATCTCCTTTTAATTCTCTACAATCTGGCTTCCAACCTTATTATTCAATTAAAATTGTTAGCTCTAAAGATATTAATTCTTCTCTTTGATACTCTTTTCTCTCTAGATTTTTGTGACACTATTCTCCCCCTCCCTGCCTTCAAAAGTTCCCACTTTCTATCAAGGGTACTACAATTCTCCCAGTCACTCAGGCTCATTGCACTGGATAGAGATCATCCAATTCATAGGAGCTAATGATATCACCAATAGAAGCAATGCAGAGACAAAAAAGAAAATGGACTAGGATAGAGCCTTTAGGGATATTCAAGATAAGTGGTGTGACGAGGAAGAAGATACAGCAAAGAAGACTGAAAAGGAATAGATGAATAAGTAAAAGGAGAACCAGGAGAAAATGGTGATCAACAGGGTCAAAGGCTACAAGGAATTCAAGAAGAATGAGGATTGGAAAAAGACCACAAGAAAGAGGAGGCTGTGAGAGAATTGATACATTTATTACAAAATTGAATGGACTCAATGAAAAGCAGGACATTTTTTTTGATAAGAGGAGGGGAAAAATTTTTGCTAGCAAAGAGAAAACAAGTGATTTTTGTACTTATGAGGAACAACAATACAGCCAATTCCCAGAGGAAAACAGCATGAAATGCAAAATAAAATTCATTTGAGAATGACATGTTCCATGGTGAAGGAGTCAGATAGAAACATTGGGAAGCTATTAAGATCTCTCCCAGGGAGGGCTAAAGTAGACAGAACACATATTCCTGACTTATGGTTTGGGTGGTATATGATTTGGAATAATTATGCTTATAAATCTGTTGTGAAACTTAGTTCATCCTCCATTGCTAAGGGTTTCAGATGCTCAGCTATGGGGCTATGAAATATATACTCAGTTTTAGCTAAAATTTAGCTTTAATTTATGTCATTTATCAAGTACATTATTATATAATACCTATACAATTAAATTTATATAATTAAAACATATAGTTATAATTATGTTATATATCAAATATTCTTTATTATATCATATGTAGGTATATGTAATTTAGCTAAAATTACTGCTGTGCCTAATATTATGAAGATGGATTGCCCTTTCATTTTTCAGACAGTTATTGTAGTATTATATATATGGAATGTTTGACTACATCCTATAGAAGATAGAAATTCCTCTAAAATTTGGAAATCCAAGGTTATAGACTCCAAGCCAAGTTTATCTATTTACTTTTCACCCACTTCTTATTCATTGCACCAAAGAAAATTTCAAAAACAGAGGGAGACTGACCCAAAAACAAATGCCTGATCCATTTATTTTGCATTGGATGAAAATGCTATAAGTTGGGGAAAGAGGTTAAGGACTAAAGGGAGAAGTTTAAGCAACAGTCACACACTAGCAGCAGCATGTCAGTAAAGGATTAGACTGGGATTTCCTGGACAGCATTCATTCTGAGGTGGAAAGGAATCCTCTTCTCCTAGAAAACATCAAAAATAAAGTCAGTGATGAGTCCCTTGGATTGCACAAAGGAACAAAAGTGACAGTTTCCAATGAACTAGAAGAACCTTGCCCAAGGTGCCAGAGGTTCAGAGAAAGGCACCATTATAGGTGAGAAAGAGCAGAGGATTTGGAGTCAGAGGGAATGCTTTCCCATTTGGGCTTCATTGCTTCTGAAGAGGCCATTTGTGTGATCTCCGTGGGTTTGACTTACAACAACTGAAAAATGAGTGTGCTAAACTAAAAGAAAACTTCTAACTCTAGAACTCTGTGACCTCAGAAAGGGAGAAGTCACTGCTAAGTGCAAACCCACCATGTGCAAAACCGTGGACAGGGTGATTTCAATGGTCCTGAAACCTTGGGTGCAAATAAACTTTTTGTCCAATTGAATCATGCATTTGAGAGACCATAAGAGATACCCTGGAGAAACTTGGAGGGGAAAATAAAGGACAATTTCATCACTATCTTCAAATACATTAATTATTATAAGATCCTAGATTTAAACTTTGAAGAGATAATAGGAGTGATCTAAACCAACCTTATTCATTTTACATATGAGGCCAGAGAGGTGAAAGGACTTTCTCAAGGTCACACAGGTACTTAAAACTGACTCCACAATTACCATTCTTCACACTATTTCTCCTAAGAGAATGCATTTGAGCCAGTTGTTCTCTCCTTCCACTAAGAACCAAACAATAGGCAGTAGTCTCAAAATGAAATGTCTGGCAATAGATGGAGATGTACCAAAACATTTCCAATATGCAGGAAGACAAAAGACTGAGACAGAAATTCAAAGAAACCTGAAAAATGTTTCAGATGGGCAAAACAGGGTGATCCCTCTGACATAATTTGGGAGTTCATCTTCCCGTTGTTAAACTGGACCAAGCACATGTTTAAATCCCAGGTGAAGTGGAGGATTTTAGATTGTTCTGGAATATTCTCTAGAAGTCTTTAAAGAGAACATACCTTAATCATATTCTGGTGTGCAAGACTCTGCAGAACCAAAAACATATGTGAATAGATTTGCCAAAATATTTGCCTACCATAGAATTCAAACAATTATACAAGATCTCCAAAGAAATTAGTGTGTAACAGCTTCTAAGGGAAGGGAACAACAAGAAAAGAGGGGAAAGGAAGGTTTTAAGGTTCAGGGGATAGAGGGACAGGGTGCAGCAAAATGGAACCAATTTCATTCTTATTACCAGTTTGTCCAGGGATATTGATTTTTCCTTCATTAAAACCTTTAAGGCTGACAAAACTCTTAATGTCCTGAAAGGCTTGTATGTTCTCTTCTGCATATGGACCTACAGAGAGAGGGCAGAATGAATAACAGTTAATTCTGACTCAATCCTTTTCTGGTCACTTCTTCTGGAGGAGTCACCTCCTATAGTGAAATTCCTTGGGTTTTGCCCCTTGGTCAGTTAAATTGTCAGCACAAAGGTAAATGAGAGAAGTAAGCATGTGGGAGCAGCTCAGCACTCTTATCTTCTGCCAACAAATGCCCTTCAGCCCCATTTTAAGTACTCCCTAAACCTACCTCTCTACAGAAAAACCCATCTACATCTCCCAACCATGCACTAAAACAAAATAGCCCTAATGCCCCAGATTTCCAGAAGTGGGATGGAAGAAAGAGGGAAGTATGAAAACACACTGTCTTCTTCCTCCTGCTGCACTGTTTAAATCAACATTTTGCCTTTTACAGACTCATTAATGAGTCCATCAGTCAGTACTGGCAGCCTGGTGTTGCCATCAAACTACCAGACAGCAAAAAACTTGAGGGAATTTATGGAATCCACTCGATACTTTATTGGGCTTTGGTTTGTATCAAAATGCCTCCCCTCCTGCTACTTCTAGAAATGCCAATTCTGGGAAAGCAGGAGGAATCCAGGTGAGCAGTTTCTAACAGTAGCTCCATATCTTAACACTCTTTTCTTGGAGAGATTCACAGAATCCCATGTTACTTGCCCACAAGTTTGGCAATTCTTATTTGCATGCCAAATAACTCGCCTTCACAGAAGAGAATACAATGATCCCTTACAGATGTCTCCTCAATGAATTCATGGATTTTGTCCTCATCTGTGGAGATGATGAAGAGGTATACCTTTAGCATCCCTAATCCTCTTGGAAAATCTGTTGGGAGGAGACTATATTAGACTTTGGGATCTTACTTTGTTGGAAAGGGCCCCATACTTGGTGGGAAGCAGCATTCAACAATCATTAAAAAGAGCTGGGGTGATCCCATGACCAGGACAACATCCCCTTGGATCTGATATGGCACCTTTCTAATGCACTTATCATGTAATATTGTGTATATCAAAGAACTCCAGAACTAAATATATGAATTTCAATTCACAAAAAAAAAAAAACAGCTTAACCCCTAATTTTACAGAGGACAAGAAAGTAATGTATTTCTGCTGCTTTAGGGATAGTATGCTATGGTGAACAGTGAAACAAGCTTGGAGTTTGTTGGTCCTGAGTTCAAGTTTCACTGCTGACATACTGGCAAGTTTACCATGAGCAAGTCACTTAAATTCTCAATACCCTCAGTCAACTCTCAAAGAATATAACTTGCAGAACAAATGCCAATCTGTCCTGATACAGGGAGTTTCCTTACTGAAAGTTCCTGATACCAATGAAATCACAAGTCAGGCACAAAGTGAAAAAGGAAGTAAGAATAAATGGGTGTCTGTTTTTGTGCCTTTGGCAAGAATTACATTGAACTTGAATTTTGTCCCTCCCTCAATGATGAGCACAATGCTCTAAACACTGGAGTTGGTTAATAAATGTTTGTTGAATGAGGACAGCACCAGCATGATGTCAGTCTCCTGGCTCTGGGAAATGATTCAAGCTCAATCCTCCCTAGTATGGAAAGGAAAAAATGCATTTTAAAAAACAGTGACACAGATGACTTATTTTTGCATATGTCCCTTCTCTATAGAACTGTAATCCCAAGAACCCAAGCAAGTAACAGCTGCAGTGCCCCATATCTGCATGTCTTCCCCTTTCTCCAAAGAAGTATTCCGGATAGTCATCATATTTAAAGTGTTAATAAGCCCTATTGTGACAGATATTTTTCTAAATGACTTATGAATCCCAAGAAGAATATTCAAGAAAATATTTTTGCCAATGAAATATCTAACAGTGGGAAAGAAGTTAAAGAAGTGTTCTTGTGATTTTCCAAAGTAGATCATAAGAGTAACTACCTAACCTGACTTTGCTACTCCAGTCCCTCACACCCAGGAATTTTGTCAGCCATGCCTTCAGACAGATAAACCTACTCACTAATTCACTTCATGCCATGGAAAAAGCATGCAAATTCATAGATATTATCCAGACAACCCAGCCTTTGGATTCTGAGACTAAAGGAAAGTCTCAATTCCCAACCTTTGCTTGAGCCTGATTGACCACCTTTATGATAGCCAGGTTTCTGACTGGGATTCCTTAAATATGGTATATTTGATGCACCTACCCACGGAAAATAGCCCACGTGTGTGTGTTTTCTTTAATGTTCCTTTAATCTTTTCACACCTGCCATGTTTGCTGGAAAACAGAATGCATATGAATGGTTTTGCTGGAAACAAAAGGAAGACAAGTTTATATATCATTTAAGTCAGGAAAGGTGATTTGATTCATTCATTCCTGACCTAGTTCTCAATGTGACAAGCATAGGAGAATGTCCAGAAGCAGATTAGTATTACAGCCTGTGATCTGATTATTCTCACTCATAGAAAAGACTATATGACTAAGCACCCATCTTTTAAATATTGAACATTCTCTGGGTCAATCTATAGAGCTAGAGATCAAGGAACACCATGATCTCTAAGAGGTCCAAACCCAAGTGACCCCAAAGGAAATGAAGAAAGATACACAGTATGAGCTAGCTACAGTATATAACCTAGGATAACTTATGTAGTGAACTACATGGAACAAAGGCATCCACAGGGGAATAAGGAAAGTTTAGATGTGGCCTGAAGCCATGTCGGGACTAACAGCTAGACAGTGAATCAGAAAAAAAAAAACAGTCAACGAGTGCACTGTAAGCATTTCATTCATTGCTGGGAAAGTAAGCCTGTATGTGTATATACATATGTATTTGCATATGTACATATACACAGACATGTATGTATGTATGTATATACTCTAAACTTCACCTAAACCTTCTAACTTCTAACACTAACTCTAACACAATATGTATGTTGTGTGTGGTCAGATTAGGTATACAGAGGATATCAGGTGATAAGATGTAGCTGTGTTCCTAAAATAGCAGAGATAAAGATGAAACAGGGTGATAGGACAATTCTGGGCAGTCTACTTCCTTGAGGGCAGTGTGTATCTCCAGATCACCATCACTAAGGTGGGTGATTGTCAAGGGTGACACGTCCTTAGGCATAATCTTGTCGATTTCTTCATTGTCACAATAGCCTTTATAAAGTAAGTATCCTAGAGGAAATTATAATATATAGCTAGAACGTGAAGGAAGAAAAATGAGGGAGTAATAGGACCCAAACCCTCCACAGATATCTCCTAATCATCGGAATCTTCATCCCTATCTCTGAATACAGTCACAGCTCTGAGGCAAAAATCATGCATGAGCATACCCAGGGACCACCATAGACCTGGTGACAACATACACAAAGTACAGTTTTGTAGGAAGAAGTCATTAGGTGGAAGTGAACTAGCCTTGAGAACCCAAACCTAGCAAGCTGGCCCACTTTGACATGACTGACATGAAAGTAGGCAAACTGAATCCCTAAAGGAAGAGACTTTGAATTCTTGGAGACCTAACTCAAGAATATTACTTACTCTGAATGGCCATTAGCAAAGATAAATTCAACTAAATCATATCCCCCATTTCCAATTCATTCTGGGCAGAGAAAATTAAAGCAAGAGAATAGTGAAATTCATTCCTTGGGATCTACTTCCTGCATTGTCTTTCTCCCATAGATTCAATCCAAGATTTCTAATGGAATCTATAGCACTAAAATTGTAGTATGAAGCAGGATGAGGTTTTACAGACCCAGATTTAAAGGAACCCAGTGGGGCCCAAATTTTGAAATGACAGTCTTTTGCTACCATACATCTCTCCTTCTAATCTACAAGATCTCCCAATGAAGTCTCACCCCAAATCGTTCTTCAGAAGGGGATGACTTGGGAGCTTGGAGGATAGAGAACAGGCTTAGTGCTATGGTGAGGAAAAAGACTTTCATCTTCCCAGACTTTCACAGGTCTTTTCCTTCAGTCACTCACTCAATGAAGCAGATTAGAATGAATGTACTCCTCTCCTAATACATCTCTCTATCTATCTGTCTATTCAGAGATCAATGTGATACTGAAAACTGCTTTCTTTTTGCACAATGTTCTAGTAAGTCTTAAAATAGAGCAAAGGGGAATGAGGGAAAGGTGAAATAACATATTATTATTATTTTTGGAAGCACTATACCTCTCTTCATTTTGAATGACCACTCATTAAAATGCATCCAAATAATCAGTTGAACCCAATTTTTTGAATTTCTGCATCCTTTATAAGTTGTAATAATTCATGCATTTGTAGTTGGGAAAGGGATGGTTATCAGAATAGGAGGCAGTTAAAAGATACTTTAAGCAACAAGGAGAAAATCAGTGGCTTCCATCCAACCCCACCCCTTCCCACCCTCTCATTTTGCTGGTACATTTTGTAAAGCTTTTCATGTGCATTGAAGACTTCCCTCTAGTTCTTTCTCCAAGGTATAATTTAAAACACACTCATAAACACACCAAACAAAGCAAGAGTCAGAAAATCTGGGTTTGAATGCCAGTTCTCTTACTCATTCCACGAACAAGTTTCTCCTCCTCTAAATTATAAAGGGCTCTTAACTTCAAACACTTTCACAACAGTCCTGTCAGGTCAACAAATTAGATATCGTGATCCCCATTTAATAGATAAGGAAATGGAGGTACAGAAGACCTAAATGACTGCTCTGGCATCACAAAGAGTGAAAGAACTAGAGCCAAAGTTCAGATCTCCTAGGTTTGGCCCCAGCACCCTTACAAATATGTCACCAAAGTATAAAATTGTCTTCTTCCTTGGAACCCTTATAATTATCTGAGTTTGGGAGACCATTCTGAGATCTTGAGTTAACCCACATTGTTTGGACTGATATTATTGACTGCATGAAAGCTGACACTCTAGCATTTGGGCTAGGTTTTGATGGTCAAAGTGAATTTCTCTGGGACATTGAATCATGTCCATTTAACTTCTTTAAAAGTAATACATAATTCATTTACAGGTGACTCAATAACAACTTCAATTAGGTTTCCCAAGAAAACATGCAAACTTACAAACATAACTCTTTCACTACTGATCATTTATCTTATCTCTTGATGATATTCTGTGATATCAATAAACATTAATGAGGTACTCACTGTCTGTCTACTATGCTAGTCATTAAACAAAACCAATATAGTCCCTGTCCACAAAATGCTTCCATTCTTTTAAGGAAACAACGTGTATGGCTGTATAAATATATATATGAAAAACTACAAGGTAACTTAAGAGGCAGGGGAAGCAATAACAGCTAGGAAGATAAGGAAATACCTCATGTTTGAAGTAGTTTTTGAAGTGTGAAATCCCTAAAGATTTCAGACCCTGCCAATTGTTCCTTTTCTCTCTGTGGTCATAAATATGGCTCCAGTATATATTTTACTGGAGTTTTTTCAAAGTTGTCAAAATGGAAGGTAAATCAGCCAAATAGTGTAAACATAGGCAACTTAAAGTTCAGCTACATGTGTGTCAAAGTCTCATAGCATATCCTTGTGGTCAAAATAAGCTACATGATAATTTTCAACATTCATTGGATAACAGGTCCTCAAAAATCACTTATCACATGTGTAAATGACATGAAGCTTGGGAAGTTAACTAACATGAAGAATCAATCCTCAATGATCAATACAGCTTAGAATCATGCTAAGGGAATATACTTGTATTGAAAAACTCAGCTTCACAAGACAAGATGAGAAATTTTATACACCAGTTCAAGTGAAAATGATTAAATTATTCTAGGTGCTTTCCAGTTCAACAAGAGGCAATATTATGACTTATCTTAAAAAATGACACAATTTTGACCTGTAAGAGTCATAATTTCAAGAGTAAGAGAGATGATATTCATGCTCTGCCATGCCCTTGTCTAATGTCATCTGGATCAGAGTGTTCAGTTCTGAGTGCTACCTAACAATGACAGGTTAAAGAATATTAGAAAAAGGTTGCCAAGATGGTGAAGAGACACAAAATCATGACATACAAGGATCAGCTAATATCTGCCATGTTTAGCCTTAAGAAGAGACTTAGGAGAATATGAGAATATGGATGTGGTATGTGAGAATTAGAGAAGTTGTACTTATGTGTCCACAAAAGACTGAATTTGCAACAATGGGTCTTATAGAGAAGCATTCTGGCTGGATTTGAGGAAAAATTCTAACAATGCTAACCATCCAAAAGTGGAATGATCTGCTTGGGGAGACAATGGATACCCCAGAAATGTATACCTGTTATTTGTCTATGTGTCTTAGATACAAAATAATTATCTGACAAATTCGATGAAAAGATTTATCCCATTCAACCATTTTTCATTTTAACCTAGATTCAGTCATTTTGTTGATGCAGAAGCTTTTCAATTTCAGGCAATCAAATGGAATAGATTAGGTATGCTATATCCAAAGTAAATGAGCAAAGCAACCTAATGTTTAATAAACCCAAAGATCTCAGCTATTGGGGCAAGAACTCACTATTTGAAAGAAAATTGTTGGAAGAACTGGAAAACAGTCAAACAGAAACTAGGCAGAGATCAACTTCTCACACTATATACCAAGGCAAACTCAAAATGAGTATGTGATTTAGACTTAAAGAGTTATATCATAAGCAAATTAGTGGAGCATTGAAAAAATTACCTTTCAGATCTATGGATAGGGGAAGAGTTCATTACCAAACAAGAGATAGAGAGGATCATAGAAGATAACGTGGATAATTCTGATTACATGAAATTAAAAAGTATTTGCACAAAAAAAAGCAATAAGTCAAAATTAGAAAGTGAGAAACTGGTGGGAAATTTTACAACAAAATTCTCTAATAAAGGTCAGTTTCTCAAATTTACAGGGAAGTGAGTTAAATTTTTAAAAATAAGTCATTTCCCAATTGATAAATGGTCATAGGATATGAACAAACAGTTTTAAGAAGAAAAAATTCATAGTTATCAATGGTCATGTAAAAAATTTCTAATAATTAGGAATATAATAAAATTAATAATTAAGAAAATAAAAATTAAAATATCTCTTAGGGACTACCACATACCTATCAAATTGGTGAAGATGACAGAAAGGAAAAAGGACAAAAGTCATTAGAGATGTGGGAAAACAGGTATACTAATACCTTGTTGGTAGAGTTATGAATTAGTCCAATCATTCTGGAGAACAATTTGAAACTTTGCTCAAAACCTATAAATCCATGCATACCTTTTAACCCAACAATTACAGTACTTGGTCCATACCCAAAAGAGATCAAAGGAAAAGAAATATGTACAAAAATATAAATGATAGCTCTTTTTTTGAAGGCAAAGAATTAGAAAGTGAGGGGATACCCATCAACTGTAGAATGCCTGAACAAGTTGTGGCATATTACTGTGATGGAAATCTATTGTGTTATAAGAAATGACAATCACTATGGTTTCAGAAGAAAAATTATATCAGACCTAACTGTAATTTCTTGAGGATGATTTTTTTGTAGAAATGCTTCAGATGTTTCTCTTTTATTGAATATCCATCTATTTTCATTGATGTTGATTGACTGGGTTTGCAGAGTATGTCACCTTGAATTGCATGTTGAGCTCCTTCAATACATTATTCCATTCCCTCTTATGGTTTCCTTTTGAGTGTGGAATCATTTTTTAATTCCCACAGAGATCAACCTGACCATGGAGGGTCCTTGTGTTGAGAGAGTGATTACTGTGTGTTGAGCTTTCTGCTATAAATTCATCATTACTTCATTAGACTTCTTGGGTTCTTAGCATGCAGAGACACTTGCAATTACTTTGCCTGGTTTCACAATTCTTATTTGGGAAGATTTTGAGAGTTCATGAGGATTAAAGATGTAGCCTGCTATTTCTTGGTCATATAACCTTGAAATTCAAGGATTATGTAAAGGACACTCTTATTCAGACATAAGGTCTATCTGGCTTCTGAGATTCCTCCCAATTCTAAGATTCTACTATTGCGTGATAATCCACAGAATGAGTTTCAAACTCTTTAGCTTGATACCCACTATCTGAACCCAACAGGCATTTTTATTTTGTTTCTTGTAACCCTTCTACATGTACCCAATATATCACTCTATGAACCTTCTTCTCCAACCAGTGAGGCTCGCACAACTCCTTATTGCCCGCCTAAATGTATGTGGTATACTTCCACCATCTTACTTTTGCTCATATTATAACTCTTTCCTGTTACTTCTACCCATCTAACTTTTCTCCTCCCTTTAACAACCATTTCTAGTCTCATTCTAGTACAGATTTCCCATGAGAGTAAACATTGCTTCATTCTTTGTATTTGTGTCTCCAGCACCTAGTACAATGTCAAACAAATAGAAAGTGTTTAATAAAGGATTGTTTATTGTTTGATTGATGCCTCTGCCAAATCACAATGATCACTTCTCAGCATTCCAATGACCACTTGCTGGATGTACCACTCATTTGGTATTTACATTGGTCTCCTTGCCTGTAAGATTGTGAACCTCTAGAGAGTGACTAGGTCTTCTACCTTAGCATTATGTCACACAAGCCTGAGTTCAGAGCAGAATGTCTATATGGAATTGGAATGAACTTTATCAATCTGAAACAAACAGAACAGAATGTAACTTGTATGCCCCAGGGTGTGACAGGGATCAAACAGAAAACTTTACTTTGAAGAGTCTCCTAAAAAACTCCCAAAAGTTTGCTTTCTCTTCCTATTTATTCTCTTTTATTTCCTCCAAGTTCTCCTGCACCATCATACTACAGATAATTCTTTGGAAGTCCCTCAATTTGTAAAAACCATTTGTTCTTGTTGTGGTAGTGGTGGTGGTGGTGGTTGCTGCTGTTCTCGTTCATGTTGTTCTTGTCATTCATCCATTTCAGTTATGTTCGACTCTTCATGACCTCATCTTGGATTTTTCTGGCAAAGATACTGGAATGATCTGTCTTTTCCTTCTTCCACTCAGTTTCCAGATGAGGAAACTAAGGCAAACAGGGTTAGGTGACTTGCCCAAGATCACATAGCTAGTAAGTGTCTGAGGCTAGATTTGAACTCAAGAAGATGAGCTTTCCTAACTCCAGGCACAGCATGCTATCCACTGCTTCACATAGATGCCCAATTTTGAGTTTTCAGTTTTTCAGAGTTCTTTCTGTGGAATTTACTCCTTTGTTCTACTTGTACTTCTACTGCTTCCAACATGATCTCCCTCATTCATCCAGGCTAAGTTCACATGAATGTTCCCCAAATACATCATCTGTATTCTAAGATCTCTGATTTGTTCCATTTGTTGGTCCACTCATCTTCCCTATCACACCAGGACTGATGCTCTAATTGGATGGAGTGGCAAAAGAGGTCCCCATCCTGGGATTTTGATGAGACAGGTGTAACATAGGCAGGTACTTTTGTGATGGAGGGCAATGTTCAGGCACAAAAAATTCAGAAAAAGAAAATATAGATATTGATAGATGCAGGAAGGTCAGTTTCAAAGTCTGGTAGCTCATGGGACAAGAAATCAAGCTAGAAGATCAGTAATTAGGAGCCTAGTCAAAGGACCTTTGTTCAACAAAGGTTCAGGAAACCATGAGATCCAGGCATGCTATGGATAATGGCGACTATATTGGAATAATTGTATAGCCTCTGAAGAGAACTACATAGAAGAAGAGAATGTTCCCTAGAATTAGAAAGTCCTGGTCTTTCCTAAAGTAGTCTCATTATACTGGAGTCATACCTCATAAATCAATCAATGAACCAGGGGTCTGGTTGTAAAGGGCTTTAAGTGACAAATACAGCATTTTACAACTGATCGTAGAGATAATAAGGAGCCACTAGAGTTTACTGAGCAAGGGAAGATGGCCACAGTCAGATTTGAACTTTAAGAAAATCCCTTTGAATGGAAAATGGACTAGAGTCAGGAGAGACTTGAGGCAAAGAGACCAGTAAGAAGGGTGCTGTAGAAGACCAAGTGAGTAATGATAGAGAGCTGGCCCTGGAGTTAGGAAGACTTAAGCTGAAATCTGACCTCAGATACTTACTATCTATGTGACCTTGGGAAAGTTACTTCACCTCTGTCTGCCTCTATTTCTTTCATGTAAAATGCAGATAAAAATATTATTTGCTTCACAGAATTGTGAGGATCTGATGAGGTAAAATTTGTAAAGCATTTAGCATAGTTTCTGGCACATAGTAGGGCATAATAAATGCTGGTTTCCCCCTAGGGAAACTACTAGGTTGTTGGTTCTGTGAGTGGAAGGAAGAGGACATATATGAAAAGTGCTGTGAAGGCTGAAACAAGATTTGTCAAAGGACTGGGTATGAGGTGTGAGCAAAAGTGAAAAGTCAAGGATGATACTAAGATTGCCAACATCAGGGAGTGCAGTGAATAGAGCTCCAGACTTGGAGTGAGGAAGGTGTGAGTTCAAATCCAACCCCAGATCCTTACTGTGTAACCCTGAAGTTTCTCAACAGTCATTATCTGCCTCATTTTTCTCAACTGTAAAATGGGGGAAATAATTGCACCTTCCTCCCAGAGTTGTTGTGGAGATCAAATAAGATTTTATTTGAAAAGCACTTGGCAAAAATCCTGGTTTCTAGTAGGCACTTAAGAGAAATAATCCAGGAAGAGATGGTGATTAATGTTGTCAAAGGCTGCAGAGAAGTCAGAAAGGATGAGGATGAAGAAAATTTCATTAGACTTGGCAACTGAGAGATCACTGATAACTTTGAAGAGAGTACTTTCAGTTGGATGGTGAGTTTGGAGGCCATATTGTGAGGATTTAGGACAGAATGAAAGGAGATGAAGTGAATGTATTGAGCAACTTAGTACACAGTACATGTGGCTCATTTTTTTTAAAGATGCTTTTTAATTGAAGGAGGAGTTTCTAGAAGATCAGCGTTACACCAAAAACAAGCAACATACTAAGTACCAAGGGTAAATGGCACAAAATGCATTCTCAAATCAGCCTTGGAGGAAATATAGTTGAAGATGAAGAGATTGTGGTTACTATCTAATAGAGGGGAAATCAGATAGGAACATTGAGACACTGTAAGGAGCTTTCCTGGGAGGTGAGACATAGGGAGGACAAGAGGAAACACACCCTATGGTAGCTTACTATTTTCAAAAATAATGCTTGCCAATTTATTGTAAACCTTAGCCCATCCTCCACTGGTAAGGAATTTCAATTTCAATTTTGGTGTTTTGGTACAACCCAGTTGCTCCACTTATAGTCTTTGGACTGATCTGATTTTAACTTTTTACCTAGTTGTTTTGGAATATATAGAACTTTTGATCACATTCTATAGAAAATATAGTTCTCTCAACCTTTGAAAGTATAAGGTCTTTGGCCTCTCAGGCAAGTGTGCTTGATGTAGTTGTCACCCATTTCTTATTCATTTCCCCAAAAAGATCTCAAAAGAAAGCAACTGAGTCAAAAGTGATTGCTTCAGACATTTATGTAGCACTGGAAAGAAAATATTAGAAAATACAGGTGACAGCTAAAGAGAGGAGACAGATATAGGGATATGTTGGTCATCTGAGGAGATGGCAGGGATTTCCTGGATATCATGATTCTGAGGTTGATGGGAATGGTCTTCTCCTAGAAAACATCAAAGGGAAAGTCAGTAATGGGTCCTAGGAATTGCATAAGGAAGCAGAAATGACAGCTTCCCTTGAGCTAGCAGGGCTCAATCCTGGGGAACAAGAGGTTCAGAAAAGGCATACAAAACACAAGCATAGAAATTCAAGGGGAGGCTGAAGCCTATTTGAAATGCATTCTTAAAAAAAGGCCATCCATCCCTCGGGCGTGATTTGGAAGTTTTCCTACCTGTGGCTAAACTGAACCAAACGGACACTTAAATCCTACCTAATGTTTAGGATTTTAGATTATTCTGGAAGATGTTCTCAAAGTCTTTAAAGAGTACATACCTTAAGCATGTTCCGGGATGCAGGCCTCTGCAGAAACAAAGACATATGTAAATGCATTTATTTGCTAAAAGCACTTCCTATCACAAAGCTTCCAAGCTGGACAATGGTTTAAACAATTAGATATGATCTGCTAAGAAGTTAATATGAAACTATTTCTAAGGTGAGAAAACAACTGGAATAGAGAGGGAAGAAAAAAGGGTACAAGACAGAGAATAAAGGGACAGGGCAGAGTAGAACGCAAACTCCATTATTGTTACCTTCTTGCTTAGGAGAGATGATTCTTTCTTCATTAAATCCTTTCTCTTTGATGAACTCCTGATATTCCTTCAAAGCTTCAGGGTTCACTTCTGTGTCCGGACCTGCAGAGAAAGAGAATAAATTATTAGCTGTCGCTAGACCCTTCTCTTCTACTTTTCTCTATAATAGTCACCCTCTTGTGAAAGTCTCTGGTTTCTACACCCTAATGAAGAAACCCACCATGAAGAAACAACAAGAAAGAATTTAGGGGAGATTGGAAAGTTTAGCACTCTTTATCTTCTGCCAACAAATTCCCTACCTCAAATACTCCCCAAATAATCATCTCTACAGAAAATTCTTATATGAATCTCTCATACTTGCACTAAACAAAATGGTCCTAATGCCCTAAAACCTCCAGAAAAGTGATTGAGAAAATGGGTAGAGAATGAAGACATGCATGTTTGCCTTCTCCCTCCTTCTCCTGCTTTGTTCAAAGTAGAATTTCCCCCATACTGTCTCATTAAGGATGAACAGATTTAGCGGTTATTACTTAATAATGGAGTCATTGCTATGCTACTAGAAAAGTCATTACTTAATGAGACTTACGTTACTATCAAACATGCAGCTAAAAAAACAATCTTTGAGGTAATTCATGGAATCTACTGACCTCTTTCCTGGATTTTGATTTGTATCAAGTTCAAAAAGGATGGAGACAGTAGAAATCCCCCCCCCCCCCCCATTCTCTCTTTGGGGAAGTCTCTGGGCAGGTTCCAATAGTTGTCCCAAATACTGACATTGTTCTCTTGCTGTTATTGACTTACCCAAAAGTTTGGCCAGTTTGATTTGTTTACCGTCGAATTCACTTTCAGAGAAGAGAATCCAACTATCTGACACAGAGGTCTTGATTATAGACACATGGTGTCTGCCCTCATCTGTGGAGAAGTGTGGGAAGATATACTTTTAGTATCCTTAATTCTCTTAGAAAATATCTTTTGTAAAGAGACTGGAGCAAGCTTTAACTTCAGTGTTCCTGATAAGTATCCGGTGTCCAGAAATCATGAAAAATTGTTGTATGATCTCTTGACCAGGACAGCTTCCCCTTTAACCTCATATACTTTATTTTATACTTTGCTAATGAACTTATCATGTAGTGTTGTCTGTTATAAGACCATAGGATCAGATGAATTTGAAAAATATTTTGAATTTTCAAGGACCTTAAGAACACTTAGTCTTAATTCCTCATGTTACAGATGAGAAAATGGAAGCTGAAAGAGGTTAATTAATAGAGTCAGAGACAAAGTATGGTTTAATGGATGGAAATCTACCTTTGGAGTGAGGTGGATCTGAGTTCAAAAACTGGCTTTCATCCAGAGCAACTCATTTAACCTCTCAGAGATCCAGGCAACTCTCTAAGTTGGAGAGCTGTTGGTGATCTGCACTGATATGGAGAGTTTGCTCCCTAGGAGTTCCTGATATCAATTTAATTACAGGTCAGGCCCAAGGTTTTTGCCTGAAGCAGGTGTAGTGTTTGGCTTGAATTTTTACCCCATACTCATTGAACAGCATGATTCTCTAAATATTAGAGTTAATTAATACATCTTGGTTAAATGAGTGAATGAAGGCAATGTCAGGTCTCTAGAACATGCTTCATGACCTACTCTGACCAGTACAGAAATGGTCATCTCCACCCTCGACAGTATTTTGACACAGTTTAATTATATTCTTGATGTGTCTCCTACCCTCCATATGACTCTAATTCCAGGGTCTCAGGCACATATCTGTGCTGTGGTACCCCACCTTAGCACAAACCCTGAACAGCACTCCCCACTTTCTTGGTATTAGCATGCTAATGTACAGTTTTGTCTTCTATATTTCCTGAATTGCATATGTGAATCCTCAGAATAGCCTCCATGAGACAATGCCTTTACCTAGTAAATATGTAAATATTTACTGTAAATATGCAATAAAATAAATATAATAAATAGAAAAGTAAACCACAAAATTTTCAGGACTTCAGCAGGGATAGACAAGCTAAGTATGTGTTCTTCTGGTTTTCCAATGCAAACCATAAGAGCAGCTGCCTAGCCTGCCTTTGCCGCCCTGAGCCCAGCGATGTAGCCAACCATGTCTACAAGAAGACAGATCCACTAGTTAATTCAGTCCATGTCACGGAAAAGAGCTGTTCAAGTCACTGTGTGCTATCAAGTAGACTCAGCCTTTGGACTCTAGCTACAGAGAGGTCCCAAGTTCAAATCATCTCTGAGACCTGACCTCAGGCTGTGTTTCCCTATTAAAGTCCCTTTAATGTGGCATGTTTGAGTCACTCACCTACAGTGAATTCATTGGGAATGTCTGTTTTCTCTAATTTTGCTTTAATTTCTTGGCATTTACCATTATTCCTGAAAAACAGAACACGTATGAATAGTTTTGCTGGAGACAAGTAATGTCACCAAAAATTTTAAAAGGTAGTTCGATCCCCTCGCTCCTGACTTAGTTCTCAACTATGGAAAGTACAACAGAAGCAGAACAGTATCCCGGTCTGTACTCTCTTTCCACTCATCAAGAACTATATGATTTCCCATCCATCTTTTGACCCTCAGATATTCTGGAGATCAAGCTATTACAACTGGGAGCCATAGAACACCTTAATCTCTAAGGAATCAAAATTGCAAGTGACCCTAAGGGAAATGGTGAGAGATGCATGGTATGAGTAGGCTAAAACATATAACCTACGATGATAACCTGTGTCATGAATGGTATGAGATATTGGCATCAACAGGGGAAAGGAGGAATATTAGAGAAGACCTGAGCCCATGTGGGCTTTAGCAGTTAAACAGTGACTCAGGAAGTCAATCAATGGGTGCTGAGTAAACATTTCACTCTTTGGTGGCAAAAAGTAATAAACCTAATCTTCATATTCATATACATGAAAACTTATAACTACTAGGTGTAGTCAAGTGAGGTAAGCAGAGAGTATAGAATTATTAGCTCAGCTGTGGTCCTGAAATAAGAGGTATAAAAACATAGCTGATAGCACTATTCTATGCAGGCTACTTACCTGAAGGTTAATGAGGCCTCCAGATTACCGTCATTAAGAAGGGTGAAAGTGATGGGTGCCAAGGACTTAGGCCTCTTGTCTTCGGGAATTTCTTTGTCTGCCACAACAGCATTTATGTGGTATGTGCCCTAGGGTAAATCATAATTTGTAGCCAGAGTTCAAGGAAGGAAAAATGAGTGAGGCACAAACTGTCTCAGCTAAGTCCTTCTATATTTGACCCCCTCTTTAATCATGACCATAACAAAAATTGACTGAGCCTTCACATCAAGGGTCATAATGGGCCTGGTGGCAGAATACTCAAATGGGAAGTTGTTAGAAAGAGGTCAAGAGCTTCAGCTGAACTAGACTTGAGAACATAAACCTATAAAGTTGCCCCAGATGTTCTATGACCAAATCTGAAGCAGAGATTTGGCTTTGAACCCACAAAGTAAATCCCTGCTGAGAGTGACATTGAATTCTTTGACACCTCGTTCCACTTTGGAATATGACTTGTTTGGAATCTTCATTGGCAGGGATAAAACTAACTGGATCATATCCTCCATTTCCAGTTCACTCTAAACAGAGTAAATAAAATCAAAAGGAGAGAAGAAAAAAATCCTGGCATCTACCTCCTGCATAGACTCAATTCAACATTTTCTAGTTGAGTCCATAGCTCTAAAGTTACTGTGCCTTGCAGAATGGGGTCTCACAGCTCCAGATCTTCCTGAGAATAATCTGGTGGGACCTTAATTTTGAAATGACAACCTCTTGCTAGCATACATGCCTCCCTCCAATCTACAAGACCTCCCAATGCAGTCTCACCTCCCATACTTTTCCAGAAGATGTTGATTCTTCAGCTTGGAGGATGGAGAACAGGCTTAGTGCTATGGTTAGAAAAAGGACCTTCATCTTGACAGATTCACAGGACCTTCCCTTCAATCAGTCACCTAGTGAAGCTGTTTAGAATGTATGTGCTCCTCTCCTAAAATCTTCCTCTTTATATATCCTGAGATCAGTGTGACAATGAAAACTGATCTCTCTTTTACACAGTGCTTGTCATACAATGAGTCAGTGGGGGTAAAAGGAGAGGTTAAGACAGCATAGTATTATTTTTGGAATCATCACATCTTTCTGATTTTTCCATGATTATTCATTAAAATTCATCCAAAGAATCAACAAGACCTATTCTTTTGAGTGTCTACATCCTCCAGGATGGTGAAGAGACTCAAAACCGTGACGTATAAGGATCATTAAAAGAAGGAAGTCACCATGTTTAGCCCGGAGAAGAGACTTATGAGGAATTGAGAGCTGTCTTCATGTAATTAAAGGGATTTCAGATGGGAGAAGAATTAGACAACTGTTGCTTAGAGTCAAATCAGGTGCTTAGAATTAGGTGTTTAGAATTGCTCCAAGTTGTCCCCTCAGCTCCAACACCAAAGAAAGTACCCTGTTTGTTGATCCCTTGAACAGATGAAGGATAGAATTAGGGATAATGGGCTAATGCTTCAGGGAAGCAGTTTTTGATTGGATTTGAGGGAAAATATTCTAACAATTAGTACTGTACAAAAGTACAGTTGAACTGCCTGAGGAGACAGTAAATACTCTCTCACTAGGGGTCTTCATGTAAAGGTTGAATCAACACTTGTTGAGGATTTTGTAATGGAAATTTCTATTTGGTAATGAGTGGGACTAGATGTTCTCTGAAGTCCCTTCAAACTCTGAGATTCTATCATTCTGTAATAGTCCTTTGTCTACAGGATGAACTCTAAACCCTGTAACCTAATATCCATTATCTGGACCCGAAATTTTTTTATCTTTGTTTCTTGCTGATCCCTCCCCTCCATATACTTGACTCTCCCCTATTTGAACTCTCTCTTCCAGCTAGTCAGACTTATATCACTCCTGATTTTCCTTGAACACACCTGACATATTGGCCCCCTCTACTTTTACTGACATTATTCTTTTCTTCTCTTTTCTCTTCACTCATATCCTCTCTATTTTTTAAGATTCATCTCTAATCTCATTTTGGTAGACTTCTTCCTTAGAATATGTTTCTTGAGAACTTACTCAAGAATAGTACTTGAAAATGTTATTTTATTCTTTGTGTCCCCAGCCCCCAACACAGTGCCTGAAACATAGAAGGGACTTAACAAATGCCTTGATTGATTGATCATTATGATAACTTCTTTCTCAGAGCTCAGTGACCACCTGCTCCCTGTACCACTCATCTAACTTTTAAAATACTCTTTAGTCTTCTTGCCTATTAGATCACGATCTTGTGGAAGGTGTGAACCATGCTTTGTCTTTGTATTTTGTCCCAGTAGCCCCATAGTCCTGAGTCCATAATAACCTTTTAATAAATGTTTTTTGAATTGTATTGAACTCATCTGAAACAAACTAAACTGAAGGCATTTGTCTATGCACCAGGTACAACAGGGAAAAGAGCAGGGAGCACTGGGTTTTAGGGAGGTTCCTGAAAAGATTGTATTGTATTTGTTTTCTTTCCTAATTTTTTCTCCTTAAGTTATTCTAAGTGCCCTAGTCCTTCGGAACAGAGTACCCCTTTGTAGAGTCAGCTCCATGATCTTTCAAAGGTGAATGCTATCCACAAAACCAATGACTACAGTTGGGGGATTTTGTGTTTTTGTGGTTGTTGATTGTTCTGGTCATTTGTTCTAACTATTCATTGTACTGCCTGCATTGATCACCAGCAGAGCATGGACAAAGTTACTTTGGAGATGATCTGCCAGCTTTCCCCATTACACAATGGTTCCCTTGAAATAGAGGATGTTCCCAAAAACTACGGAGAGATTTAGTCAACTTTAGTTACTTAGTTTATTCTTTCTTCCTGCCTTGTTCTCTAGTCACTGACATTCCTCATGATGTCACCAGTGATAAAGTTCAATTCAATTGCCACCTCTTTGAAGAAAATTTTCCTAGTTCTCCAGTTTAGAATCTTTCCCTCTTTCCCCAACACCCCCATCACTTTTCAATTTATGTTGTGTCTATATCATAATTGCTTACTTATAAATGTGCTAGAACACAAGCTTGATGGAAGTGATTCTCACATTTACATTTGCATACCTAGCACAATTCACAGTACATAGCACTTAATAAATGCTTGTTGATGAAATGATTAATTACTATAGACTTTATTCCCATTTTAGAAATGTGTGAGCTTCCAGCAGGAGTTGGTTCCAGAGCTATTCCTTAAAGGAAATTAAAGATTTTAAGAGGCAGAAGTGAGGAAAGTACATTTCAGGACTGAAAGGCAGAACTCATATAAAGACATAAAGGCAAGTGCTAGAACTCTCAATCTGGTGTACAGCAAGAAAACCCATTTAACTAAGACTTAGAATGTGTAAAGAGGAGTAATGTAAGCTCCTTAAGGTCAGGGTCTGCTTTTCTTTCTGGTACTTAATAAATACTTGTCTACTGACTTAAGTAATGTGTTATCAACTAGAAAGATAGACTGGGGTCAGATTTCGAAGTCCTTTAAATGCTAAGTTGAAGAGGCTGCATTTTATTCTAGAGGCAAAGGGGATTCATTTAAGATACTTGAGTCAAGGAGTGTCATATTAAAAACTATATGCTAGAAAATTATTTTGGCAGCTGTGAGAAAGAAAATAGGTTCTGGCATGGACTCATTTATTATGCCGCAGGGATCTTATCATACTCAATATGTAGGTCCAATATTGATCACCTTTACCTCCCCAACAGACGTTCTCAGGCTTCTTATTTTTCCATTTCTCCACTGTGGGTAAGCCATATAGATTACATGATTCTACAACGATGCCATTAATTAACAGCTTTCAAGTGATTTTCTGGGATCCTTTATCTCCCAAAGAATGATTTTCCTGGACCACTCCCAAAAAGACCAGGTACTATGAGAACCTATATGTCTTACGAGCACAGTGAGCACCCACTCATTTAGTACAGAAGCCCTCACACTTGAACTGTTTCCTCCTCTGATAACCATTGTATTCATCAGGTCCCAGAAATTTTAAACCTTAATTTCTCTGGATCTATACCTTCCCTTGGATCCAATGCCCTTGCTAATAGAAAATAATATAACTGTCACAGTAATAGTTAGCATTCACTTATCACCTATTGTGTACAAGGCACTATGCTAAATGCTTTACAAATATCATCTAATTTGATCCTCACAACAATCCTGAGAAGTTGGTGCCATTATTATCCCCATTTTATGGTTGAGAAAACTGAGGCAAACAGAAGCTAGATGACTTGCCCACAGTCACATAGTTAATATTTAAGAACAGATTTGAACTCAGGTCTTCTGATTCTTCTAGGTCCAATATTCCGTCTACTATTAAACTTAGCAGCTTCCAATATGCCCTAAAGATGTCATTGATGGGAGAGGAGTAGAGACTCTCTTCTTTGGTCACCCTCTGAAAACCAAAGGAGACACTGTTGAGACTTCAGCCACTCCTGTTGAAAGATACCAAGATTGCAGAGGTCTCAGTATCACCTTACAGCCACAAAGGAATTGCATTATGCTTTGGGGGCATAACTGCAACATAAAACTTGAATTTTAAAAGTAAATGATGAGTATATGCAATGAATGCATGGGGAGCCCTTTACTCGTCAATAGTAGGGTGAACAAGACCAGTGAAGTACCTGATGAGATACCAACCATTCCACAAACTTGCTCACATCACACCTCTCACTTTTTTCTCTACTGTGCTCAGCCAAAAATGTACACCATTGCCAATGTGAACATGAAAAGAAGATTATTAATAAAATTGCTGAAATGCTTGTTGAAGATTGATTGTAGATAGATGATTGATAGATAAATACATTGAGTCATGATAGATACCTTGTTTGAACATATCATTTGAATGTTATCTCCAACATTAGACTGTAAGGTCCTTGAAAACAGGGACTGTCTTTTGCCCACCTTCCCCCATTGAAATTGAGTGAGGGGAATTAAGAAAATGTGACACAAGTTCATGGAGAAATTTTTTTAATTATTCTTATTTTTACCTTCCACTGAGTAAATGTCATGATATAATGATGCTTGCTTTTGCCTTCTCATTTAATAAAGGATTCATGTTTAAGAATTAATGGTATCATTGTGGCTAATTTGTGTAAATGGGAAACCCTACTGAAGGCCCTCAGGAGCTATTGCCACAAGTGTAGTATATTTTTCTTACACCTTGGTTACACTTAAGTCCTTGAAAGTAAGGTATAGCAGTGTGTTGGAAACCCTTCAGAACTGCCAATGTGAGTACAGGTAGAGGTAAAAGAGCCATCTAAGAGAAAGAGGATGTGAGCACCAAGCCTGTGTGATGTAACCCTAAATGCGCTCCATGTCCTCTACACTTGATTTTCTCATTTTACAGGTGAGAAAGCTAAGATCCAGAAAAGGGAAGTCATTTGCTTGTGTGACCTCAGTCCTAAAAACCAATGGTATGGGACTCTCTCCTTTTTGGTGGAAGTAAATGCCCTACCCTGCATAAGGGGTAGGATGGAGTTGTTGAGATCAGAAGATTTCAGTTCTCTACCAGGACTCTTCAAGCATCAAGTTGCTTCAAGAGCTTCTGGATTCCAGCTTTGAGAGAGAAGATGGAAGAGGTCAACTCCATTTTAGGTTGTTGAAGGAAAAGACTCTGGGAAGCCATGAATGGAGTGGTCATTCTCCATCATGTCCCTACCCCCAGCTTGCTATTCTAGAGACTGGAGGCAGTTTTCTCTTGGGTGAGATGGTGGGCTCTGTCATCACTGAATTGAGTCATCTCTCTTCCAATGAGAGAGTTCCTTCTATATTGTCCATTATATATCTTCTCTGATTTCTGTTTTGCTATGATATGGATAAATGGGTTTCTTTGTTATGCACGTTATTATGTCCATGGTGGAACCTGAATTTGGTGTGAAAGGGGTCCTCCTTCCCCTAATAATGACAAAGTGATCAGAAATTAGACAGAACCTAATCCCCTAGACTAACAATATTTAAGGGAGTAGATAGATATACTTCTAGTGTAATACTCCTCTCCGAGAACAGAGCAGCCTCTGGCCCCAAACTCCTGCTTCCTCACTTGGACAGAATAAAAGTCTCCCTTGGAGATGAGTAAGGGAAAAAGAGGCTAGAAATGTGTGTTCTGTCTCTCTTTAGCCATACAATTGCAAGCCCTAGCCAATGGTAGGTCTCACTGCATATGGGAAGCCCACTCTTGTTACACCTGGAATCACACAGGAAATTAGAGCAGAGATAGGACTAGGACCTCAGTCTCCTGAATCCAAGTCCAGGACATTTTCCTATACAAGACAGAAGAGAGAGCAAAGTAGAGAAGAGAAGGGATGGTAAAGCTATATCAAGACAAGTCCTACTGTGAAAACAAATAAAACCTAAGAAACTACTTGACAGAGCACATAACTGACCCAATCCTTTCCAGAAGGATGACACTGTATATAAGGCAGCTACTTGACACAGTGGATAGAACTCTGGACCTAGAGTCATGAAGATCTGAGTTCAAATCCAGCCTCAGATACTTACTAGCTATGTGACCCTGGGAAAGTCACTTAACTTCTATTTGACTCATTTTCCTCAACTATAAAATAGGGATAATAATAGCACCCACCTGCCAGGATTGGTATGGGAATCAAATGAGCTAATATGTGCCTCGCACATAGAAAGTGGCTACCAAATGCATATTCCCTTTCCTTCCCTTCCCCTTATGTCAAGTTCTGACCCTTTTCTCTCAACTTCCCCTTCTTATTTGTTGTTGTTGTTCAGTTGTTTCTATCATATTGAACTCTCTATGACCCCATTTGGGGTTTTCTTGGCAAAGATACTAGAATGGTTTGCCATTTCTTTCTCCTGCTCATTTGCTTCTAAGAAACTGAAGCGAACGATGTCACACAGCTAGTGAGTGTCTGAAGGTTGATCTGAATTCAGGTCTTCCTGACTCCAGGTCCAGGAGGCACCTAGCTACCCTGCTTGCTTTTGTTAATGACCTGACTCAAAGCCTTCCTGACTCTTTATGAGGCTACTTTTACATACTCAAAACCTTCCTCAGCGTTGGGCCTATATAGCCAAGCCCCCAAGTAGCAAAGGCATCCAAAGACCCTGGATCCAAACTCAGTAATCTGCATTATTTATTATCAGTGTCTGCATTTTGACAAAGTGTGGCCATAGTCAACAAGGATTCAAAAAAATGCAATAGAGGAGCTGCCTCATGACTGCTTCTCTACATGTAATGAAAGGCACACGTAACTCCCCAAACCAGGCCAGGGTAAAGTCTGACAGCTTTACCTTCAGCTTTCTCAAAGCACCTTGTAGTTGCAAAGAAAATATTGCTTTAGGCATTGGAGGCATCATTCTACCATGAGACCTGCTGTTCCCCAAGAACTTAAAACTGGTTAAAGGAAGTTCTTTCCCATTCAAACCGAGGCCAATTGCATTGTGGATGTACTGAAAGGTGGATTTGTTCAGCTCCAGGACCCTTGGATGAAGCTATCAGTGTGATCTTTGTCAAATCACTTAGAGGCAATTTGGCAGTGTCTGTGTTTTGAAATGAAGTGTTATGGAAGGAGACTTGGACTGGGAGTCAGAAAGCCTTGGTTCCTGTGATGGTTCTACCAGTAACTTTACCTTGGCAAATCACTTTCCTTTTTCTTTGGGTTCCTACTCTTCTCTCAATATCCCACATTCAGGAGTGTGCTAGTAAACAAATATTTAACTACTAGCTGGGGGTGGGAGGAGGGGGAGAATGTGTACAGTACATACCTTTTGAGTTTAATTTGTATTATTAACATCTTTTTCCTGCCTTCTTAAGCCTAGATAATTAACAAAATTATAAATCAAGCCCTGATTTGTCATGTTTGCTCATTTCTAAGATAAAAATACCCAGAAAGAAAATTTAATAACCCAGTTCAAGCTGACTCCAGCACATCCACCCTGTTCTCACTAGCTACACTTTGGGTCCTGCTGCTTCCTGATGACCCAGATAGCTGCCCCTTAACCTCATCAAAGAACTCTCACTAAAGCACATCCTAGGACAATCCTTTCTGGGAAGGTTTTCTGTGATCCTCCAACATGGAAGTTCCAGATGTAAGTTCCTAGATTTTGCCTGGTCTTATCTCTAAAACATCAAAGTAGCATCTCACCCTCGCCTCTGCCTTAAGTAGAAATATTATTTGGAAAAAATGCTCACAAAGAATTTATCATGAAAAGCAGAAAACTTGCTACTGGGTCCAGTGAAAAGGACCTCAGGAATCAGAGAACCAAGGTTAAAATCCCACTTCTAGTGCCTACTACCCTTTTGGCCTTAGGCAAAGCACACCTTCCCTATGTCTCAGTTGCCTTATTTATAAAATGAGGAGTTTGGACAGAAAGACCTCCAAGTGCTCTTTCAGCTGTAAAATATCACTCTATGAGAGCCGATTTTAAAAAACTAAAAGGGTAGAAGCTCGTAACAGGAATTACTTCTGCCTTGTTTGTTTGCGTCATATTATTAATGCTTTGCAGCATTTTTCACATGGTCGTAGGTCATTTGTAAATCCTTTGAAAACTATTCACATCCTTTTACAACCGATCTCTAAGAAAATGGCTCCTGGTCCTCTATATTCAGGGGTGTTGTGAGGTTCAAACAAAATAATAATTACACTTTATAAATCTTAAAGAGCTATATGTGTTAATTATTATCACTATCATTATTAGCCTAGCCTCTAGTATGAGGAGAACTTCATTCCCTAAGCCTTCTACTGCCCTCCTACTGAGTTAAAACACTGTTTATAGAACAATAGAGAGGTGTGTTGCTAAATGTTTTTTAAAAAATAGGAGTGAAGTTTAATCTGCCTTATTAACATTCTTAAGTCTAGACTATCAAAAAGCAATAAATCAAGCCCTGTTTTGTAGCCTTTGCTGACTTCTGAGATGTAAATACACTGAAAATTTAGCAATTAGTTCTAGAAGAGTGTTAGAGTTGGTTCCAGAACACCCCTAAACATATTTGTGCTTACTGCCTTTTATGTATAAACCAGATACTTTACTTTGTTAGGGCTAGAAGGGGGCGACAGTCAATCACAGCCAACCTTCAAAGTAAAGTATCTACGTAGTTCATAAAATGTAATAAAAACAAATACATAAGACCAAGAGGCATTTTTCTTATAGATAAGTGATCAAAAGATATATAGTTTTTAAAAGATTTGCAAATGATTAATGACTATAAGAAAAATGTTCCATGTGATATAATACGAAAACAAATTAAAATAGCTGAGCTTTTGCCTCGTGTCATGCGTATTGGCAAAGAAAACCCCCCCAAAAAAAACCAGCCAATATCAAAAGGGTCATGGAAAGACAAGACGACTTACATGCTATTTGTGCTTTGAATTCATCCAATTGTTCTGGAAAATACTTTGAAATTTTACAGGAAAGGTGACTAAATTTTTCCTGTCCTTTGACCCAGTGGTCCCACCACTGGATATACACACAAAAGAGGTCAAAGACTACCGTTCGGAGCAGTGCATTCTGTGGTACCAAAGAACTGGGAACAACATAGGTACCTGTTGGTTGAGGAAATCACTTAATGAACTGTGCAATATTAACAAAATTGAATATATTGCACCATAAGACATGAAGAATAAGAGCAATTCAGAGAATCATTGGAAGACTTTACATGAATTGACACAGAGTAAAATAAGCAGAACTGTATGAATAATATGCTCAACGACTATGATAATTTAATAAAAAGAATGAGAGAAGGAAGTTATATTCTGATGACCAGGCCAGATCCTGATGAACAGGTAGCAAAAAACATTTACCTTCTTTAGGCAAGGAGATGGGAAACTCTGGGGGAACAATGGTACATGTATCCCGTTGGATGAGATGGCTGAATTTGTTTGTTTCCTTAAATGCTCTTTGTTATTTCTGTAAAGAAAGGGTCACATGGTTATATCTGAAAATAACTACCATACAAGAACAAAAAGCGTCAATAAAACTTAACAAGAATTTAACGTAATCAAATTGTATGATTTCATCCAATGCTTGTCATACTTTCTTGTCTCTCTTTACTGATCAAATTAACCAGATAAGCTTTTAACTGTCTTCTCCCTCAAAGTAACAATGAGCTTGGCTTGCCAATACCAAGTGCAATTGTGGGGATGGAAAAAGTGGCTTATGAACAAAGACAAAGGCGAAAATAAAAGAAAGGCAACTTTCAGGAAGAAAGAATCCAACTCCTTAGGGAAGATAGTGTCAAAGGATCAAGATAAAGAACTACTCACCTCCTTTTCTCCTTTTATCATTTCTACCAAGAAAAATTATCTTCAAGGGTAGAAGAAACATGGTTAAGAGGGAAGGTGAAGCCCAAGATAGGGGAGGAGTTAGTCAAAGAGCACCTAGATGATTTAGGATTTCAAGTCTAGGTGATTACATCCCAGGGGATTTTAAGAGCTTGCAGATGTGGTTGAAACTGCCATCCCTGGTCTTTGAGTTAAACAGTATCAGAGAAGCAGACAAATATTCTACCAGAGAATAGCTTGTACAAACCCTGGGAGAACAATTTGATAGCAACGGCTGTAAGAAGTGATTTATTTATCCGGGCCTCTCCATTGTTTCATGATCATACTCATCATCCTTGAGTTAAAAAAAAACCTACCACCTAAATGAAGCTAAATACATTTACCCAGAAAATGAACAAACTGCTTTGAAGTTATAACCTCAGCCTCGAAGCTCTGAGCTGTATTCTCTCCATAGGACAGGGCTTTGTTTTTGTACAATCATTTTTCAGTCATGTCCCACTTTTGTGACCCCATTTGAGGTATTCTTGGCCAGGATACTGGAGTGGCTTGCCATTTCTTTCTCCAGTTCATTTTACAGATGAACTGAGGGAAACAGGGTTAAGTGACTTACCCAGGATCACATAGCTAGTAAGTGTGTGAGGCTGGATTTGAACACAAGAAGATGAGTCTTCCTGACTCTAGGCTTGACATTCTCTGCACTGCGCCACCTCACTGCCCTATCCTCCCATAAAGCCTTGAGATACTTCATGGCAAGCTTTAAAAAAGTCTCTGTTGGTGTAACTTGCCCTTCTGGAAAGGATTTTAGCTGTTGCCTTTTACATTGACTGGTTTCTTACCTTCTTGACTCCTCTCATTTCCCACCTGCACCTGTTGACTCTGCCCCTGTCTACTGTAGTATTCTTGGTCCAAAGACTTAGATGATCTGTGTGACCTAAAGTCCATTGCCACTTTCTAGATTGTAAGCTTCAAGAGTGTAAGGACTGTGTGTTACTTCCCCTTTGTATCTTCCTTAGCACCCAGCACAGTGCTCTACTCTCCACAAAAAAATTTGTAATCTCATCATTATGGGTGCTTCCTTCATTTATGTAGAGCAGCCATTCCAAGGACTTAATTAATGATCTTTATGAGATAGTGTGGCTGATATATTCATCACTGGTGACTAAACCACTAGAGATAAGTCTCTATAAATTTATCTATTCTGATCCTCATATACTAGACACATGTGATGGTGCTGATCTTGTACCAAAGCCTTTTCAACTTGGTCTGACTTACTAGAGTATGCCCTTTGCTGACATAGTCTTTCAGAACCCAAGGTCACTTCCATGCCACATTGAAGAAGTTGGAGTAAGAGTTTAATGAAAGTTCCTCATGTGGCTGCAACCCAATAAATGTTTATTGAAGTTGATGTTAATTCCATGGTTTTCTGAATCTGTGAATCCTGACACGTAGTAGTTATTTAATTAGTTGATTAGTTGGAAGATTGATTTTGAGCTAAAATTGATCATAGCATCAAACACTCATAGTAAAGGCCTTCCCTCATTTTGTACATTGCATTGTTCTAGCCAGCTCAGAAAGCAGCCGTGCATGACCTTGACTTCTAAGTCAACTGAGTATGCTGAGTAGCCAGAAGGCCAAATAAGAAAAGCCTCCATTTGACACATAAACATAAGTAAGAACAATTTAGGGAGTCTTTCTGTAATATTATACCTTTTGTTATTTCTAGAATTTAAAATAACTTGCCATGCATTCAACACAGGTATAGAGGTTCATTAATCACATTGTGCTTGTACTTCCTGTGCCTTTCAATCATGATAAAAGGTGAAGGGTAAGTTATGAGAAGAAAGGCAGACCAGAAACTTTATTGTTAGCCAGAAATCACACTGGTTGACAGTAGAAGTTTCTACTGGAGGAATTCCTTCTATCAATGAAATCATGGATCCAGATGCAATTCCTCCCCCCAGAAATAAACAAATAAACAAATGACTAAATAAATAAATGGATATAGCAAATGTTTCCTCTTCTCTCTAAGCCCTGTACTAGAATAACTCTAGAACCAAAGTCTAGATACTGTGAGGGGCTGAAACATTAAACATAAATTGAACATACAGGGAAAGATCCCACTAACCAATCAAACACCTTTTTATCCTATTTTGTGCTTATAAAAGTTCTTCATTGAAGGTTAAAAGAAAATGGAAGCAGGGAAAGCTTAGGATCTTTGTCTCTCCAAAGTATCTATACTCCTACAAAGGAGGAGATCCTCCTAGTTAAAAAAAAAAAATTTTTTCTAGGAGCCTTCTCTCCTATTTCTTCTCTCTCTGTTCTTCTCCTCTTTTTTGCCTTCCCTCCTCTACCTGGATAACACTGACCTCAGACTAACCCCCTAATCCGAGTGAGCCATATGACAAATGCCCTAACTTGGTCATCACAGAAACTAAGTGAGAAATGTGACTGCTGTAGAACCCTTCATCCTCAATCCTAGGGACGCACCTAGAAAGTGTTGCTAAGTAATATGTTCATATATAAAAGATCTCACCACACTACAAGATTCCAGAAATATATCCTGTTACAGCAAACTCCATGTGACGTTCTAAAATCCTGATCTGTGCCCAAATTATCTTGTGTAAATGTTTGACTGGCTGGAAGTTAGAAGTGTCACAGTCAAAGATTCCATTTTTTGTGTCCAATTTCTTAACATTTTTATTTAAAGTTTTCAGTTCCAAATTCTATCCCTTCCTCCCTTTTTCCTCCCCCCTCCCTGAGATGGTATGCAATCAGATATAGGCTACACATGCATCATTATGTAAAACTTTTCCATATTAGTCATTTTGTACAAGAAGACTCAAATAAAAGAAAAAGTGAAAGTGAAAATAGCATGCTCCAGTCTATATTCAACCAAAATCATTTCTTCCTCTGGAAACAGTATGGTTCTTCAATAGTCCTTTGAGATTGTTTTGGATCATTGTATTGCTGAGAATAGCTAAGTCATTCACAATTCTTCATCAAACAGTATCGTTATTACTGTGTTCAAGGTTCACCTGGTTCTGTTCACTTCACTCAGCATCAGTTATTGTAAGTCTTTACAGATTTTTCTGAAATCATCTTGCTTGTCGTTTCTTATATCACAATAATGTTCCATTACAATCATATACCACAGCTTGTTTAGCCATTTCCCAATTCATAGGCATCCCTTTCATTTCCAATTCTTAACCACCACAAAAAGAGCTGCCATAAGTATTTTTGCACAATTAGGTTCTTTTCCCCTTTTCTAGATGTCTTTGGGATATAGACCTAGCACTGTGTTGCTAGATCAAAGGGAATAGTTTTATAGCTCTTTATGCATAGCTCCAAATTGCTCTCTGGAATGGTTGGATCAATTCACAACTCCACCAAAAGTGCAGTAGTGTCCCAGTTTTTCCACATCCCCTCCAACATCCAGTATTTTCTTTCTTATCATATTAGCCATTCTGATAGGTGTGATGTAGTACCTCAGAGTGTTTTAATTTGCATTTCTCTAATCAATAGTGACTTAGAGCATTTTTATATGACTACAGATAGTTTTGTTTACTTTGTCTCAAAACTACATGTTCATGTCCTTTCACCATTTATCAATTGGAGAATGACATATTTTTTAAATTTGGTTCAGTTCTCCATATATTTAAGAAATGAGACCTTTATCAGAGATACTTGTTGCAAATTTTTTCCAGTTTTCTGCTCTCCTTATATTTTTTGTTGCATTGATTTTGTTTGTGCAAAAACTTTTTAATTTTATATAATCATAATTATTTAGTTTACTTTTTGTAATTCTCTCTATATCTTCTTTGGTCCTGAATTCTTCCCTTATCCATAAATCTGACAGATAAACTATTCTGTGCTCTCTCAATTCACTTATGACATCATCCTTTAGGTTTAAATCATGTACCATTTTGACCTTATCTTGGTATATTTTAATGTGAGATGTTGATCTACACCTAGTTTCTTCCATACTGTTTTTCAGTTTTCCAAGCAATTTTTGTCAAATAATGAGTTTTTGTTCTGAAAGCTTGGATCTTTGGGTTTATCATCTATTAGATTACTATGGTCATTTACTATAATGTAATTTGCACCTAATCTATTCCATTGATCCACCACTTAGCCAGTACCAGATTGTTTTGATAATTATCACCTTATGATACAATTTGAGATCTGGTATGGCTAAACTACTTTCTTTAACTTTTTCTCATTAATTCCCTTGATAATGTTTCCAGATGAATTTTGTTATTATGTTTTGTAGGGCTATAAAATAATTTTTGGTAGTTTGATTGGTAGGGCACCAAATACATTCATTTAAGTAGAATTGTCCTTTTTATTATCTTGGCCCAGGTACTCATGAGCAATTAATGTTTTTCTAATTGTTTAGATCTGACTTATTTGTGTGAAAAGTGTTTTATAGCTGTGTATATAGTTTCTGGGTTTGTCTTGGCAGATAGACTCCAAAGTATTTTATATTGCCTATAGGGTTTTTTAACAGAATTTCCTTATCTCTTGCTGCTGGACTTTGCTGATAATATATAAAAATGCTGATGATTTATGTGGGCTTATTTTGTATCCTGCAACTTTGCTAAAATTGTTAACAATTTCAAGTAGTCTTTTAATTTATTCTCTAGGATTTTCCAAGTGTAACATCAAATCATCTACCAAAGAGAGATGATTTTGTTTCCTCATTGTCTATTCTAATTCCTTTAATTTCTCTTTCTTTTCTTATTACTGTAGCTAACATTTCTATTATAACATTAAATAAAAGAGATGACAATAGGCATCCTTGCCTTATCCCTGATTGTCATGGGAATGCTTGCTGATGATTTTAGATAAATATTACTTATCATTTTAAGGTAAGCTCCCTTATTTATTCATAATTTTTATTTAATTTATATTTTTAATTTATATAATTTATATATATTATGTAATTTATATTTAAATTTAAAATTTATTTATTCCTGTGCTTTCTCAAATTTTTGGTAGGTACTGTATTATGTCAGACTCTGCAGCTATTGAGATAATCATATTATTTCTGTTAATTTTGTTATTTATATGTTCAGTTATCCTGATAGTTTTCCTAATATTGAACTAGCCCCGAATTCCTGATATAAACCTCATCTGATCAAAGTGTATATAACCCTTGTTATATTGCCATAATCTCTGCTAATATTTTATTTAAATTTTTCATCAATATTCATTAGGGAAATTGGTTTCTACTTTTCTTTCTGTGTTTTAGCTCTTTCTGTAGCAGCACCATATTTGTGTAGTAAAAGGAACTTGGTAAGACTCCTTCCTTGCTTATTTTTCTAAACAGTTTATATAGTATTTGGATTAATTATTCTTTAAATGCTTACTCGAATTCACTTGTGAGTCCATCTGGTCCTGGATATGTTTTTTTAGGAAGGTCATTGATGGTTTATTCAATTTCCTTTGCTAGAATTGGGTAAAGTATTTATTTCTTCTTCAGCTAATCTGGGTGATTTATATTTTTGTAGATATTCATCTATGTCATTTAGATTGCCAAATTTATTGAAAGATTCTTGGACAAAATAGCTCCTAACAATTGTCTTAATTTCCTCTTCACTGGTGGTGAATCCACCTACTTCATTATTATACTAGTAATTTGGCTTCTTTCCTTTTTCTAATCAAATTAACCAACTGTTTACTTTATTAATGTTTTTTTCATAAAATCAGCTTCTAGTTTTATTTATTAGGTTCAATAGTTTTCTTACTTTCAATTTTATTAATCTCTTCTTTGATTTTTCAAGATTTTCAATTTGGTGTTTAATTGGGGATTTTTAATTCATTCTTTTTTCCAGCTCTTTTTAGTTCTATGCCCAATTCATTGACATGCTTCTCTTCTATTTTACCAATGTAAGCAATTAGAGATATAAATTTTTCCCTAAATATTTTGTCTGCATTCCATAAATTTTGGTATGAAAAGAATTTCATTTTGATGGCATTGAGTGCAATGGACTTTGACCTGTAGCATAAAAGAGGCCCTGATATATGTCTTCTGTGTGTTTAGAAAACAAGTCAGTGAACTAGCATTTATTAAGTGCCTGGCTTAGCCAGTCATTGTGCTAAGTGATGAATGGGGAATACAATTACTTTGAGTGCCTGGGATAAGCAATGGCTAAAGCATTCAGAAATCCCATAAGCAAAAGTACAGGTTGGGGCATCCCAATCATTATATCCAGCATGGAAAAGTGCAGCTCTTGAAGCAAGGAGAACATGCTGCTTTCATGGATGGGAAAGAGGAACATTGGAAACCATGTGACTGCTACCCCTTTTCCAGACACAAGAGGACATGGGTCTATATTGTGCTCCCTCTCTGTGACTTAAGAAAAGAATGAAGAAAATGCAAAGTGTTATAAGAAGGGATGACTGTGGTGGACCCTTTGCCTCAAAGTATCTGGCTTCACCTAAAGGTAAAGATGCATTTATATAAACTCACATACAAATATATACACACACATACACACACACACACACACATGTGCATGCACATGCACACACACATGCGTGCACATGCACACACACATGCACACACACACACACACACACACACACACACACCAGCTGTCTTCTCCTCTCTGCCCCAAATTCACCAACTCTATACTTCCTCAATGGGTCCAAAAAAAAAAAAGCAAAGAAGAGTGAGGTGACTTCTATCACTAACACACTGAGGAATTCTCTACCATAATCTGGCTGAGGCCCTATCTCCACATGATAGCTGAATCCACCTCAGCACCATATATGCTATAATACAGATAATTTCCATAGTTCACATGAGGATAGTTGGTCTGACCATGGAGTAGTCAGTTTTAGACATTCAGATGCAAGGAAATCCCAGATCTAAGGGCCATTTCTATTGTTCTTCAGATTGTCTAGATCCAGTAGAATTCCATACTATATACCACCTGACCAGCCACTGCTCCCTGAATCTTCCAAAGACCTTTACCATTCATAAGCCCTGACCTACCACTATCCTATAATGTGGGATTTAGAATGGTCAATGAAGTCTAAAGGGGGAGGTAAAAAAAAATCCATCAGAAACATGACCTGGGCACCCACTATGTTCTGTCTGTCCCTCCAGACCACAACTAAAGTACAAAGCAAGAATTCACCACTCTGTCTTCTTAAACTACAAGCTGTTGTGAGAAAGAAAGACAATACCAGTGTTAACATCTGACCCAACTACCCAATCCCTAACTCTGGCTTAGTTCCACAATCTCTAATTACATCTAAAAATCCAAGGAAGAGATTTTAACTTCTCAAAGTAGAATTCATTGTCATTAATTCTATGTAACATACCTTATTGGAAAGGTATTGGGAAGAGTCAAATTTGGGGGGAGAGATCTAAGAAGGTATCAGATAAAGAACCAAAGGATAATGAAATGCCCTAAAAATTAAAAGTTGTTTGTTTTTGTTTTTGTGTTTACTGTGTGCTGAGAGGGCAGCCAAGAAGGCCCCAAGGGAATTGGAGTCACTTAGGAAACGGCTTTTACTTTTCCAAACTTGAGCTTTACCCTCTGAAAAAAAATGCAAATAATATATAATATGCAGAGGATGGCTGAGATGATGAGGAAGTACTGGGGAAACAAGTTGTTAGCTACATCACCTGCTTTTACTAGGGTAACCTAGCACCAAACAGAGCCCAACTACTTATCTGATCTGGGTAGCATAATCACATTCTCCCTTAGAATTCCAAGAAATTTTGTGACCTCTTGAAATTTCTTCAAGACTTCATCAGTCACTGCTTCAGTTCTGCCTACAAAGGCAGGATCACAATTTAGAACTGTTTGGCCTTAACTTCCCTATCCTAACCAATGCTCACAATGTGGCAAAGAACTTCAGAAGAAGTTCCATTTTCCAAAGCGGGGTCGGTCAGGGTCTGTAACTGGAGCCAAAAGCCTCTTGACACTGTTGTTGGTCATGTGTTCCAATCCACAGTGAAGGGTAGAAAGAAGCCATACTAGCAGGGCATAGTGGTAGAGTTTAATGATGGGACTCTAGGGCAAGGATGAGGGCAGAGGGCTGAAGTGATGAAACTGGAGAGTATCAAAGAAGCAATGAAAGGCCACTTAAACTTAAGGCCATTCTTAGTCTAGCAAGTCTTATTCAGAACTAAACAATTGCCTGACAGAATATACCATAGAGTTTAACTTGGAAGTCATCCTCATTTTCAGTATTTCCAATGTAAATAATGCCACAGTTTTCATAGTCGGTTTCTATCACTTAGAAAGAACAAGGGCTTCCATCTGGAAGGGAGAAAAGAGAACTCACTGCAATAACATCAGAATGCCTGCAATGGTCAGGAAGGTAAGTATACAAAATTGAATGACGTAGAAAGAACACTGAACTAGGAATCATGAAACTTGAACCCTCTTCTTAGCTCCATTTATTAGCTGGGTGACTTTCACCTATTCAGGTGGAGCAATGGATACAGCACTGAATCTGTAGTCAGAAAGAACTGAATTCAAATCCAGCCTTGGATGTTTAACTAGCTATGTGACTTTAAGCAAGTCATTAAAGTTCTGTTTGACTCAGTTTCCTCAACTGTAAAATGGGGACAATAATAGCTCCCACCTCCCAGAGTGAAGACTAAATGAGATAGTATTTGTAAAACACTTAGCACAGTGCCTGGCACATAGTAGGAGTACATTTATACATAAATATTAGCTAATGTTATTGTTATTATTACATCTTTGAGCCTCAGTTTCTTCACCTGCAAAATAGGAAAAATTAATTCTTGTCTTGAGGTCTTCATAAGGTTGCTGCAAGTATTAAATTTGGGCCAATGATGAGTAATAGCCTTGTCAAATGTAAAGATTTGTATTTGTTGTCCTCCATAAGCTTGACTCGCAATGCTGATGGGGGAGAGGGTTTGCTGGGACCAACTACAAAATTGGACTTGTTGGCCTGTAATGCTTTCTCACAATGATTGATCCTGATTTCTCCAATCAGGGCCAAACCAGACCCTAATTGTGAAAGAAATTAAATCAGTCATCAGAATCTTCCAACTTCCCTACTCCCATACTTCTTCCTACTCCTTCCCTACTTAATACTCTATGGGATGGATGCATGCCAGTAGAGCAGTCCATGAACCTATTGTTCAATCCCACCCCAGCTCACAACTTCAAAACTTATCCTTCCTATAATCCGCTCAGGAACTTGCCAAGTGACTGACTGTCATTCATAACTAAGGTGTTGACTACTTACTATGCTGCTTTTTTCAGAGTATGGTATTATTCTTTTATAAAGGGGTCCTTCGAGCCAATGATGTCTAAAGTTAGAGGAATGAATAGTGGTAGGGATTCCAAACCCCAAGGCCATTGGGAAAATATTTGAAGTTGTTAATCCTTTCACTTTCTGCCTTACTCTAAGGCTGGCCCTGTTCCTAAAAGTAGAAGTTAGAAGTTTTGGGGGAAAGGGGTATATATGTGTGTGTGCATATATGTGTATTGTGTGTGCATGTGTGTGTACATGTGTGCATGTGCTTATATGTCTGTGACTTTGAGTATCTGTAAGTGCCTTTCTTTGTGTGTCTATGAATCAGTGTTTTCTGTGCCTTGGGGAGGGGTGCATATCAATAATTGCCCATGTATGATTTAGCTCTATACCAAGTCCTAGTGGATATCTTCACTATACCCAGGGCATCTTGCTTTTTATGAGATCAATAATCAAACCCAGGTTTCCTATGATATGCAAACCCCCCAAAGCACTTCTGGATGCTAGTTCTGTCTGTAGCATTAGAACTAAAAACTCTTTAATCATCACTTGAGTTAATGAGGTAAGTAAAAATAGTAGAAAAACAAAGTCCATTTTTAATTCCTTCATCTCTCACTTACTATCACTTTTGTGATTTTATTGCCCAGACTGATTTCCTTTAGTATATGTGGTATTTACTTCTATATAGACTCCATCTGACCTACAAATCGATGAAAGAGAAGTCATTACTGAGCTTCTTGGCTTCATCTTAGAGAACAAGAAGATGTAAATCAGTCCATGGTCCCTGGTCCCTGCTCTGCCACCATCCCCCAACCTTCATACACAGTTGCCATAGTATGGTTTAGTTCATGAATATCAAATTCATCTGGACTCTCTGCTCTTCATGTGATTTTTAGTTCAAAGACCCCTGGTTCTGTGCCAGGGAGAGAGAAGAGCATCATCACTCTTTGTCCTTGAAGATTCAGCAGGGTTAGTCTTGACATGACACCTTATTCACACTCGGGTCTTCTCCTGCCTCTGTCAGGACCACAAGAGAGGCCCAGGAAGGAACAACGTGTCATGCCTCTCAGGCATGAAGCACATGACTGAACACATGAAGTTTCCTGTGTGTTTCAGAGAAATGAGTCCCCAGACCCTACAGAATACCTAGTCAGCCTAATGACTACACCATAACTCTATGGAACAGATGTATTTTTAGGGGACCTTGTGAGCCTGTTGTGGAATAAAGACTACTTTTCTTATTGGCAGATGAGATTGCTAAAATCACAAAATGATCAGTTAGGGAAGATACCTTCTGAAAAGCCCTAAACAGTCAGTTAATACTAGTATACACCTGAAAAAAAGAGAACAGAAGTATCATGTCTGGGCTGCAGGCTGCATGAGCATGCCCACTGGGGCCTGGACTTTTCTAAATACCAAAACTGAAGCATCTTGTGATAGCTGATATAAGGGACAGGAGGAAATACAGGCAGTTAAGGATCACCTAAGAAAGACTGAGATTAAGCTAGCAAGTCAGTCAGCAGCACCTTACCAGGCACAGAAGAAAGCAGAAATGTCTTATGGTTACCTAATGTAAGAAGATTCAAAAATCAAGGTTGGTTACTACAAACTCAATCCAATGTGGGTTCTACTAATTCACTAAAAACACTATTAACTAATAATTAATTCACTAATAACATATTTCTGTCAACAGGTTACAGGATCACAGGATTATATGTCATTATTATTTCTGCACAGCCTTCTCCAGAGTGGCAGTGAGAACAGCACTGGATTTGAAACCAACAGACACCTAGATTTCAATCCTGGACCTGATGCTTACTGGCAGTGTGGCCATAGGCTTGTCATCTAATCTCTCTGAAATTCAGTTTTGTCTATTTGTAAAATGAAGACAACTGCAACACTTACTTATCTCACAGGACTCCGAGGAGCAAATGAGATAATACATATATTGAAGTGTTTTGTGAACCTCAAAGTGCTCATAAGTGGTAGCCAAAATGAACTTAGTGCCATACCTCAGTCATGTGATGGAGCTGACCATCATTTATGTTCCAACCCTAATCCTTTCTGTGTCTTTTTCATTACCTAATTATGTGTTGTTTCCCACTCCTAAACCCTAGGTTTCAGGCTCCTATGGTCATGTCCTCTTTAATGAACTAATTCTCACTGAAATTTCTGAGATGAAGTACGTAAAGGGGGGAATGGAAGGAAGATTTTAAAAGAGGAATCTGAAGAGAAGGCAATGTTTAACTGAAAAAAAAACTTTAATGGCAGAATTTCAGGTCCTGGTGGCTCCTGGGTGAATGATGCAAAGTATTAGATGGGAACGGGGGAGAAAAAGGTACTTTTTCATCAAACCTATGACTAAATTTCAGCAAAATAGGCATCCTCCTGGAGTAGAGCAGCTTTGATTCAATGCTTTTTTTTATAAATGTGCATAATCTTAATGCCTTCCCAAGTTTCACTGTCCGTAGTACACAAGCATTTATTTTGTATGGTCATTTCTCCTGTGGGAACAGTGAAAGCTCAGAGGATCTGAATGAAAGTACTATGCAGTGGATGTAATTTTCAAACCTTACTTGCTTAGGGTGGTACCAAATGCCTCTTCCCAGGTCTGCTTTCTAAATGACCCTTGAGTTATACTTCCTCTCTGTGATGGTGATCTGTTCTCTCTCACAGTCCTGTCCTCAGGATTCACAAGTAGACAGTCTCTCTCCCCTAGGAGAGATAATCTAGAGATCCATGCAGAACCAAAATTGGTGCAGTACCAAAGAGGCTTAGGTAAGAAACCTTCTTCATCCCATCCATTTAAAGAGAAATGTTTGTAGTCTTTTACATGAGGTCACTATAAGGCCCAGAAAAGGGTAAATCAAAGAAGGTGGAGGTGGTAATACTTACAAAGTGATGGTAGTCCGCAGGTTCACACTCTCATTGACAAAAGGGGAGAATACTGTCAAAAGACGTTTTGATATCTCACCTCTCCAGGTCTGACACTTTTTTATTTGTCACCCAACTAATGAAATTCTAGGTCCCCTTAGTCTAGAGAAAGTCACCCTAATCAGATCTTTTACTTTCAGTTTAAATCAACAGTCTTAAAGTCAATTCCACAAACAGATATTAAGTGCCTAATGTGATTTTAAATATAGTGCTCGGAGTTGGGGTTACAAAGACAAAAATAAAAGTCCCCATGATTAAAGACCTTAGGTTCATACTCCTTGCATGGAGGTAAGTAAATATAAAATAATTTGAGAAAGGAGAGAGTGTAGGCAACTGGGAAAGGTGAATCAGGGAAGTTTCTATGGGGAAGGTGCCATCTGAGCTGAGCCTTGACAACAGAGAAGGATTCTGAGAGGCAATCATGAGGAGCTAATGGATTCCATAGGGAATAGGTTAGCTTAAAAGAATGTATGGAGGGACAAGGTCATCGAATCATAAGAATTGGGCTTAGAGGCCATCTAGGATCATAGATTTAAAACTGGATGAGAACTTAATTCAATCTCCTTACTTTCTATATCAAGGTGATGTTATTTTGAACCTGGAAGGAGGAAATCAGAGCCTGCCCCACATTCAGCAGCTATTCTGATGACCCACATCCCCCCACCCATTCTGATATCAATAGCAGCTAGTGAGTGAGAGTGAGTGCAGCAACCCCCCGGCCAGGTCCAATTTTATATTCTTCAGGCCAAACTCTGAACAGACAGGCTTGTCCACTTACCACCAGCAGCAGCATAGTAGGGTTCTATCCCACTACACATGCCTTGTACCGTTCTTTGTACCAGCATCTTCCCCCTATAGTACATCTAGGGGAATCCATAAAATAGAAAAGGATAGTTGTATGGATTAGAAAAGAGAACACAATAATATGTTGTTTACAAAAAACACAACTGAAACGTAAAAACTCTCATGTAGTCAAAATAAGACCCTGAAGCAAAAACTATTATGCTTCAACTGAACTTTAGAAAGTGGGGGTAGCAATCATGATCTCAGATTAGGTAAAATCAAAATAAAATCTTTATTAAAAGAGATAATCAGGGAAACTGCATTATGTTGAAAGGTATCAGAAACAATAAATAAATCTTAATACTTAGAATGTATGAAACAAATTGCATTACATCTAAATACTTGAAGGAAAACCTAAAAAGTTACAGAAAGAAATAAACAGTAAAACTATAATAGTAAGGGACTTAATAGTATCCTCTCAGACCTAGAAAAATGTAACAAAAATAAACAAGAAAGAAATTAAGGATCAAAATAAAATTTTAGAAAAGTTAAGTAGATTGTGTCTCTGAAGAATATTGAATGGGAATAGAAAGGAGTATACATACTTCTGGGATGGCACCTTTACAAAAATTGATCGTATATCAGTGTATAAAAGCCTCACAAATGTGCAGAAAATAGGAAATATTAAGCATATCTCTGACTGACCATGATGCAACATAAATTATATTCAGTAAAAGACAATAGGAAAAGAGATTAAATCTAATTGGAAGCTAAATAATGTTATCCTAAAGAATTATTGGATCAAAAAATCAAAAAAACAATAGTGAATTTCTTTTCAAATAATGACAATGGGACAACATACCAGAGCTTTTGCCGTGTAGGCAAAGTAGTTCTTGGGGATATCATCAAAAGAGAAAGAGAGTAGATCAATGAATTGGACATGAAACAACAAAAACCTAGAAATCTACCAATGTAGTATGTTTGAAAGATTTCATTTTGGTTTCTGAAGTCTAAATTGTGCTTCCCACATCTAAATGTAGGAGCTACACTAGCCATTTTCTCATGGTTGACCTAATATTACTGTCCCCTTCTTAATTAATTGGGCCCCCACAACTCAAATATTCAGATGGACTATATCACTATATGGCTTTTCTGTATTATACAAGTAGGGCTGGTTTTATGTGAAGGATGTGTGTATGACTTGCCTAGAAGGGTTTTCTGCTCTATTTAAATATCATCCCCACTACTTGTTATTACCCTATTCTATCTTCATTTTTTCAGTCTTCAAGATCCCTCTATTAACCAAACAAGATACAGAGAGATTCACCAGAGATAAAAGCAATAATGTTAATTAGATGAAGTTGAAAAGTTTCCAATGCACCTAAAATTTGAAGAAAAGTGAGAAACTGTGGGAGGGGGATAAGTGAGGTATTTGTAGCAAGTTTCCCTGATAAAAATCTCATTTCCAAAATATAAACGGGAACTGAGTCAAATTTACAAGAATATGAGCCATTCCTCAACTGATAAATGGTCAATGGATACGAAGTCAGTTCTAGAGGAAATCAAAGCTATCAGCAGTCATATTCAAAAATACTTTAAATCTCTAATAATTAGAGAAATACAAATTAAAACAACTCTGAGGTACAGCCTTACACCCATCAAATTGACTAAGATGACAAAAAAGGAAAATAACAAATATTTGAGGGAATGTTGGAATATAAGTACACTAATGTACTGTTGGTAGAGTTGTGAACCAATTGATTTTGGAAAGCAATTGGGAATTATATCCAGTTTATAATTGGTTATAATTATATTATAATTTATTATTTTATGATATAATATAATTGGGAATTATAACTAAATTATAACCCAAAAGTAATTAAACTGTGGAACCCTACTAAGACTATAACTCAAAGAGATCAAAAAAATTATTATGTACAAAAATATTTATAGCAGTTCTTTTTATAATGACAAAGAATTGGAAACTGAAGGGATAGAAATCAATTGGAGAATGGATGAACAAATTATGGTGTGTGAATGTAATGGTATACTACTATGCAGTAAGAAATTGTGAAGGAGGAGGTTTCAGAAAAATCTGGGAAAACTTGTATAAACTGATGCAAAGTGAAGTGAGCAGAACCAGGAGAACATTGTACACAGTAACAGAAATATTGTAAAAATCATCAACTGAGAAAAACTTAGTAATTCTAATTAACACTATGATCCAATACAGTTCCAAAGAACTCATCGAGGAAAAATCTCATCCAACTCTAGACAGAAAACTAATGGAATCAAAACGCAGATTGAAGCATTTCTTTCTTTCTCTTTTTTTCATGTTTATAATTGGTTTTTCATATCTTGTCACCTCAATGTGTAGGGGAAGATAGGGGGGAAGAATCTTGGGCTGAAAATAAAATAAAATTTTTTAAAAACAAAATAATTTTTATTGAAAAGAAAAAAAATACTCTTTTATTAAATTGTACATTGTCCCAAGAAGATAAGCCACACCTTAAATCATGGGATTTAAGACTAGAAGATCTAGTAAAACCTCCTCATTTGCAAAATAATTGAAGATTACACAGGTAGTAAATATGGCAGAGCTTTGATTTGAAACTAGACACTCAAATTCCAAAGCCAAAATTCAGTTTACCATACCAAGCTGGGGGGGCCTCTTAATGTTAGTAATTTTTAGATTATTAGTCAACACTTTGTCATGGACTTAGAAAAAAGCTGTGGTAGAGGGGAATCAAGGACAAACTCTATTCTGCCTTGGACTAGTCTTACTTTTGATATTACAAGTGAAAGAAGTAGCAAAGGCAATCATGAAAATCATACAGGTATAATCCTTACATGACATCCTTCCCTCCACCACACCCCCACCTGCCCAGCACCATGGGCATTCCAATTGCAATATATCTGGGTCTCACTAGCAGAGAGAATTGTTCCAGTGATCTGTTCACTTTCCCTGGGGGCAACTTCCTTTATATCCATTGGTCCTACAAGGTACATTGTAAATCCACCTCTAGGTGGAGCTCATGATTATTTACAGAGAATCTTAGCCCTGCCTATTGGCCTTAAATAACTGCTACTGATATGCTGGTGTGTACCTGTTTAAAAAAAAAAAAAAAAGATCCACATGCAGCCAATTGCCCCTTCTGCTTTGTACGTCCAACTCAGACCCTTCTCATCTTTGAAACCCCTTCAGTAATCCTTCCCTCTGCTGAAGCATTTTATTCTTTGTTATCCTCACTTGGAAAATGAATCAGCCAGGTGTTTTCTAGACATCTTTGCTTCTTCAGGTGAACAAATGGTCAAGATCAAATTCATATCCCTAAAACTGAGGTCATATTATGTCACTCACCCAAGAAGCTTCATTAGCTCCCTATTACCTCTAGAACAAAGTACAAACTCATCTGTTTGACATTTAAAGTGCTTTACAATCTTACTCTTACCTATCTTTTTGATTGATTTTACATTACTCCTCCTCATGAATGCTACACTTGGACTAAACTGGCCCATTTTCTGCTCTCCAAGCACAATGCTCCCCACTTTAGTACTCCATGACTGGAACTCTCTCCTTACTAACCTTCACTTCTCAGAAATCATTCCCTCCAAGGCTTAGCCTAAGTGCCACCTCAACCAATAAGCATTTCTCTAAGTACCTACCATATGACAACTCCACCCTAAGCCCTGGTGACACAAAGACAAAAGTGAAAAGGTCCCTTCTCTCAAGGAGCTTATATGTATCAGGGGAGAAAACATGTACATATATAGCAATAATACAAGATGACTTGGAGTGGTGTATGAAAAGGTAAACCTTCATGTAGGAGGTAGCACTTGAGCTGAGACGTGAAGGAAATTAGAAATTCAAGAGGCAGAGGAGAAGAGGGAATGTATTCCAGGAATGGGGGAAAGACAACCAACACAATGACAGGCAGGTAGGAAATGGAGTGCTGCACCATTATGGGCAACAGTAAGAACAGTTAAACTGGATTATAGGGAATGTGAAGGGGAGTAATATGTATTAAATCCAGGTAGATATGTTGTGGTCAGATTGTAAAGGGTTTTAAATGGTAAATAGAGTGATTTATAGTATTGCAGAGACAATAGGTAGTCACTGGAGTTTATCAAGTAGGAAAATTCTGATAACTGCAAGAAAGATTGATCGGAGTGTGAAGAGATTGGAGTCAAAGAGGCCAAGGAAGTTGTTGCAACAAAAAAGATGGTGAAGACTAGAACTAGGATGGAAGCTGTGTGAGTGAAGAGAAAGTGATAGATTTGAAAGATACTGTCGAAGTAGTAGTGACAATGAGACTTGTCAATTGTTTAAATAGGCAAGTTGAATGGGAATAAAGAGTCAAGGATTTCACTGAATTTGTGAACTTGGGGGATGAGAAGAATGGTAGCATACTTGGCAGAAATAGGGCAGATCAGAAGAATATTGAGATTTGAGGTGCCTATCTTCCTTAATCTCCAAATTGGGGAAGGGTTCCATCTTCTCCAGGAAGTATTTCTTACCCATTTCAACCCATGATCACCTCTCCTTTCTCTATTGTGGGAGAACAGGTCATAAGAGAGAATGGAATAAATGAAGAGCAGGATACGACAGAGGGAAATGTGATTAGTCTTTTACAACATAACTATTATGAAAGTGTTTTGCATTGTTACATGTGTATGACCTATACTGAATTGCTTGTTTTCTCAATGAGGGGATGGGAGAAGGGTGAGTAATAGAAGGGAGAGCAAACTAGAGGTAGGGGTGGATGGGGTGCATGCTGTCCTAGGGTGGGAGTGGGGAGACATGAGGAGAAAATTTTGAATTCAAATTCTTGTGGAAGTGAATGTTAAGAACTGAAAAATAGATAAATTACATTAAATATAAAAAGGAATAGCAAGTTCTACTAGGACTCCAAAGAGAGTGACATCCTGTGGTCCTTAGACCAGTGTTTGGAGGAGCTAAGGCTTAAGCTTGGTGCTGAAGAATAGAAAAGATTTGGATAAATGAACATTCCAGATGAAGATAATAGCATGAGGAAAGGGACAGGGATCAGGTCTCATATTTCTTTAAATACCTCACAGGGCCAAGCACAGCACTTTGGATGATAGGATCATAGATTTAGAGCTGAAAGGGACTTCAGAGGTCATCCAATACAACTTCTTCATTTCAGTTGAAGAAACTGAGAACCATGGAAGTTAAGCAATTTGTCCAAAGTCATAGAGGCAATAATCTTTAAAAGTAAGACTTGAACCCACATTCTCTAATTCCAAAGACAATGCTCTTTCAAATAAGACCACAAAATACTTGTTGAATTAATGAACACACATACATGTGCACCCACATACATGCATGGGTACTTAATGTAATGGTAATTTAAGCTTAAAGGTGGGAGGTGGGGGAAGAGTTAAAGATCTTCCCCACTGATTAACAGGCATCAATACATTTTGTTAATTTCTGTTGAGGCACTGGATCAGAGGGTCCTGCCCTCCAGCTCTGAAAAGGTATTAAATACTCTGAGGTGAGATTTTACTTTGGGGCTTGTTCATTGAAAGTGTTTGTTTGGCCAGATGAGACTCTGGGCAGTCACTAAGGAGACCCCCTCAGCTTTGAAAACTAGGATATTGATACTTCTCTCTCTGGTAACTATGTATATATGGTCAGACAGTTGGATCTGTCTGTTGATCTGTGATGTATGTATTGCTTATGGTCAGAAGTTGGAAGCTTTGTCTGTTGATCTTTATTTCTCTCTTTGTATTTTCTCTGAAGTTCACAGTGCTGACTTTTCCCCCTGAACTAAGTGAAAGTTATATGTGCTTGATTAAAGTAGATTGGTGACCCCTCAAAAGTTGCTTTCCTTTTAGAAAAGCAGATCTAAGAACCTGTACAGAAGGTCCTCCTGTGTATGTCGGGGTTCTTGCTGTTACACACATGCACACACATCAGCTGCCCTCCTTCCACTCTTCACCTGCTCTCCACATGTCACTCTTCTCTTCCCACTCAGGTTTAAAACTGGCAAAAGGAAGTGATGAAACCCAGAATGTCCCAACATATGCTGGAATCTCTCATCCAAGGAATCATGAAGAAAATTGAGAGAGAGGACACAGACATTCCCCAACTCTCAGGCATTAGCATTACCCCCTTAGTCTTTTTTTTTTAAGTTAAAATTGATCTAAATCATAGGTCATTTTATTTTACCTATCATTGAATAACCTTAGGAAATTCATTCTCTAAAAGGTAAGAACGACTCCAAGCAAGATTTAAGAAAATCCTGGATGACCATTCTACCAATGTTCACTAGACAAAGTTAAGGTTGTTGGGGAGCGTCCTTAACTTCTGAGGTGAACTCAAGGAGAATGATCATAGCCTGTCCCTCACTCCATCCATCAAAGATATCCTAGACTGGCAACAAGGATGGTGGGGCCAACCCTGGAGGCAAAGAGAGCTTTCAAGTGTTCTAAGTGGTTAAGTCCAGAAGGAATTGATTTTATCTGTTTTATTTCCTGCGTAGGTCTGAGCCATGCAATAAAAAGGATTGTGAACTTTTAGAAAATAACTCCTTTCCTCTCATTCTCCCCCTCTCACATCCTACCTTCTCTCAGAAAAGACTTTTGGACCTATCCACAGAAGGATAGGAAGAGGTAGCATTCTGGTATGCTTTGGGGACTACTTAAAAGAAGCAGGATGAAATCTTTGCTCATTGTTGTTCATTCGTTTCAGTAGTGTCTGACTCTTCATGACCCCATTTGGGTTTGGGTTTTTTTTGACAAAGATACAGGAATGGTTTACTATTATTTCCTTCTCTGGCTCATTTTATAGATGAAAAATTGAGACAAACAGGGCAAAGTGACCTGCTTAAGGTCATACCACTATAAGCTTCTGAGGATGAAATTTTAGCCTTTATCAAAAAAGCTAAAACACTTTCCCACTTCATCTCCCATCTAATGTCAAGGTCCATCTTTACAGAGATAAGGGTCTTATGGGGGGGAGGGTTAGAAGGAGAAAAAATGCCAGGCCTAGAGGCCTGAGGGCTACCCGAGTCTTACCTTACCTCTATCAGAGGTCTTCGGTTGGCCAAACCGGATGCTCGTATGAGAGAAAGGACGTTCCAGAGTCGAACAAGGGTTGAGCTTTATTTCAGGGTTCTGGTTACAAGTGCAGGGGAATTCTTCCTTAGGAGGGAGCGAAGAATCTCCCAAGGAGGCAAAGATCTTACAATAAGAGATTGGAAGTAGAAGTGTAAGTGGGGAGAGAGGGGGAGGGGAGAGAGGAGAGAGGAGAAGCAGAGCTTTGTGTCCTCACACGTGGCCCCTCCGCCCCAGAGAACTTTCAGGCTTTCCTGATCCTACTTAAGTTCTCCAGCCACATAGTTTGCATCTGAATACCGTGCTGTAGATAACAATAGTGTGCCCAGATCTGGGACAATCTCGAGGGCGGGGAGAGCTCTGTCCCATCACGTTTCTCACGGGAAGAGGCGGAAATACACGAGATAGCTCGGTTCACCTCGATTCCCAGTCGTTTCCTGGGGGGGCCTCGTGAGAACTCTAAGATTTAGAAGTTCCCACCTTTACCCGCCCAAGACTGTCCACATGGAATTGAGCTTCCATCCCCAGCAAAAAAATAGATTTGAAAAATTAAAAATAGTAAAGGGATGAGGGAAGGAGTCAGAGAAAACATATTTTGGGCCATGAGTTTCCACTCTGCATTGCAAGTTGAGATTTAACATCTTTACTGTCTTGCTTTAGAAAAGCTGTCTCGTAAGATGTGAGCCCAACAGCCTGGCACACCTTTACAAACTCCTTCACCATCTCAGTTTTTACCATCTTTTTTCTGCCTGTGAGTAGGACCATAATAAAGGTGTCAAACATGCAGATTATAACTTTGTTAGATGAAAATGACAGAAGCATTTGGGTTGACAAAGAGAAACAGAAACAGACATGCAATCTCAGAGAATCTAGGGGCTAGTTCTAAAAGGGCTGCTAAGCAGGTTGCTCAGTTGGTAATAACATAGCAACAATTTAGATAGACCCCTTTATTCAGAGTCAGAATAATTCACGTAGGATCCCATCTCCTTAGTCAATGTTCCAGTCTTTTGACTCACCCTTTTACAGAGGAGAAACCCACTTCAGACCAGCAGCACCATGATGAGGACCCTTACTATTCTGATCTAGACTCTTTATGAACCTGACTCTTTATGGGCCTCATAAACTAAGAGGAAGTGAGGTGGTCTAAAAAGCTCTAGGACCTCCTTTAGAATCAGCACCACAGGGAAATTTTTAGGAAGAATTGAAGCAAGAATTGTGTTTTTGTTTTCCTTTGATTTCCACCACACTTAAAACAATGCCTAACACACAGTAAGCTCTTAATAAATGCTTGATTGACTGGATGACTGGGAAGAATTGTCTGGGATAAGTCCAGATCTAGAGACATTTGTTGGTAAATCTGCAAAGAAGGTGGTCATTCAAATCACATGAATGAGAACTAAAGGATCCCTGAAACCTAGCTGCCCACAACCTCTCATATCTTCTCATCCTGAGCCAGGAGTCTCTGCCTTACTTACTTACAGGAGGCTCTTCACTTACTCCAGAGTAGCACATTGTTACAGGAATTTCCTGATTTCCCTGCTTGTAGATGCACCACTGTATAGACCCAATAGTCAGTAGATAACACACTGAAGTCTTTTATGCCTTTGACTAGGGAAAAAGGAATCAAACTACTCCTCCCTAGCCTAAATCTTCCCCATCCCTACTGCTCAAAAAGAGAAACAAGATATGTCACTGCAAGGAGACAGGGACCTGAGAGAAAAAAATAATCAACCTAGTTCCCTTGCATCTCAAGGGCCCACATTTGAAGGTGGAGATGAGGGGAAAGGGAAAGTAGGGCCAAACCCAAAGAGACAGAGAAGAGAGAGAGAGAGAGAGAGAGAGAGAGAGAGAGAGAGAGAGAGAGAGAGAGAGAAGGGGGGAGTGGGGAGTGGATAGAATTATTGTAGATCAAGCTGTACTATTTTTCTTGACTTTCTCATCCTATTTTCTCTTCTCATTCCCCAAATCAATATTCCTGAACATCTCTTTCTTTAAGATAATACATGACTGACATCCCTGTAGCCTAAGACAGGAGTAGAAGAGCCTGTAGTTAATGAGAAAGAGCCCATCTCAAATACCTTAAATGTATTTTCACCAAGTTCTTCTGTGCAACAATCCACCAAATATTTATTAGGCACCTACTATGTGCCTGGCACTGCTTGAGACACTAGGGGTGCAAGGAGAAAAATGAAACAGTCTTGTCCCTCAAGGAGATGACAGGATCTGTTGTGCAACCTAGAGAGCAATTCTAATTTGGGGAGCTCCAGGCTGGCTAACCAAGAAAGGTACTTTCCAGCAGGTGGGACTTTGAGGTCCCCCTCAGGCCACACTGAGCAGCTACCCACATATGCTCCCTCTGATAGTGCTGGCACTAGTACTACATCTGAAAGGGCATCAGCATGGGCTTAATTAAAAGTAGAAAGTGCCTGGAAAATGACAAAGAAGTTTCCCTACCAGGTCCATACATACACACACACACACACACACACACACACACACACACACATACATATCTTTTAGAGACACTTCCATTATTTCTTTGCAGAGGAAAAAAGCCACGTTGGTGGAAAAGTATCTGGAATATCAGACTGTTTCAATATGGCAGATTATTTTTGCTAAAGTTGTTTTTCCTCATTTTAGGAGGTCTCTCCTAAATGTTTGAGGAGTGGGAAATAGAGGTGATTTTTTTAAACATATCAATCAGTTTTAATCATGTGGGGAAATCTGAAGTTATGACAGCATAGTGCATCAATTATTCCTTTACCTTACATCATCAATGCTTCTCTGGTTCCACCATGGTCAAACATTAAACCAGTGAATCAAGCTGATGCCACCATTATTAGAAGCAGCTAAGCAGCACCATAGTACACGGAGGACTAAGCCTGGAGTCAGGAAGACTGAATTCAAATTCCACCTGAGACACTTAGCAGCTGTGTGACGCTAGCACCTCTATCTCCCTCAATTTCCTCAGCTGCAAATGGGGAATAATCATAGCACCTACCTCACAGGGTGGTTGTGAGAATCAGAGGCCATAATATCTGTAAAGCACTTAGCACACTGTATAGTAAGTACTATGTAAATGTTTATCTCCTTCCCGTCCCCTTCCCACACACTGAGATCAAAATAATAGGACCAGCTCTCAGGTTATTAAGCCTGCTACATGGCAATTGACCAGAAAGGACAAATCTAAATGGGTATGAAGGCACGGAGGAGTATGTTGCTACCGTAAGATACAGTGGCCTTAACCTAGGGAACAAAGAGCAGTCCATGTTATTGGGGATAGTTCCAAAGCAAATATATATTCATCTACTTATGCATATGTATGGGTTTATATACATATATAGGACCAAAGAAAATATATACATGTGCATATATATTTTTATACATACATACATATATTTACATATGTATTATGTGTACATATGTGTATATATGTAAGTGTGTGCATATAGATATATATTCCACCAAGAATGTATTTTATGGGTCATTCTTGGTAGAATAATCTTGGATATTTCAGTACACAGCACATCAGTACACAGATTGAAAGATTCATTTAAAAGCCATAGAACATCAACACCAGACCACTGGGAGCCCCTTCTCCATCCTGGGTTTCAAGATTCTTTGAGCTGGATTTGCCCCTTTCAAATACAGAAATCACAAATGGAAATCCCCTAGAGCCGTGGTTCTCCAAATGTAGTTTTCATGTACCCTTCATGATCCCTGTGACCCATTCAGGGGAGTCTGAAAGGTCAAAACAATTTTCATCATAACGTAAAGATGTTTTAATTTCTTTGTAAGGTAAATATCAAAATATGTAACCCACATAAACAAAGTTCTTTGGGAGAGTCTCAGTATTTTTTTAAAACGTAAAAGGACACTGAGACCAAAAAAGTCTAGAGTGTGCAGACAAGCCTTTCTCCCCCTCCTTTCTGTTCTCCAGACACTGGGGTAGGAAAGGGCATCACTCAGTTGCTCAGCCAGCCAGGAGGGATTTTGGGGAAAAGACAAACTAAGTATCTTGTTCCCCAGGACCAGTCCCATGGTCTCTTGAGCCTAGAGTTCTATCTCTAACAGGGGCACAGAGGTACAGTTTGAAGGAGGCCCTAGTGGCCTTCCACATTGTCACCTCACAGGTCAGGGCTGGATCATCTGACCCTGACCCCTCCCAGTTCCCACCAACCCCCAGGCTTTCCTCCACTTCCCATTATGGTGCTATGATCCAAAGAGTCATGTAAATCCTTTCAGATGTTTTTCCTAATTTCAACCTGTCTCACCTTTCTTTCAGGGGCAATCAATAAAGCAATTGACATTTATGAAATGCCCACTATGTGCCAGGTACTGCACTAGAACTAGACACTGGGGAAACAGATGGAACAGCTTCTATATCCAAGGGGCTTACATTCTATCAGGGAGACAGCATGTGCATACAGAAACACACATTGAACAAATACAGAGTGCATGGGGGTAGGGGGGACCTACACCTGGAGAAATCCAAAAGTCTTGAGTTCTCTAAGCTTTCTTGCTCAATGACATACAACACTCTTCCAATTTCAAGGAATTTCATCAGTCTTTCAATCTTTCCCCTACCCCCACTCCTTCCTGACACTTGTAAATTGTGGGACATGGTAAGGGAAGGGCAACAAATTCATGAGCTACCCTTCACCACCTCCACCCCTCCCACAACAGTCAAACAGTCTAAGTTTGTAAAAATAACAAAGGACCAATATAGTCCATTTTGTAAGGATTTTGAATGTTTCATAAATGTAATGGTCTGTGCATTATATTTTGTAATCTTTATAGTTCCTGGGCTTTAGTTCTGGCACTTCTTGTAGGTAGATGTATATTGTAGTTATATATTAAAGTCACGACATACACTCTTTTAAAAAAAACTTATATTTACAATCCTTGGTGGTTATAAACTCTATTTATGTCTTTTCTCTGTCTCTATCTTTAAGAGTCATTGTCAACTATTCTAAAAAAGGGAGGATGTAGCATCCATCGATTTTCTGTAACGTAAAGGGCTCTTCTATCAGTGCTACCCGTGTCTGACTTGCCTATCATAAGCGTATACTATTTTTCTGTGATGCATCTTGGGGATCTCTACTATAACTACTCCCATTTTTCTTCCTTCTCTCAGCAAAATTCCCATGCATCAGTTGCAATGGCAAGAACATACCAGAACCTTATAAACTGGAGAAAAGAGATTGAGGTGAAATATAGGACTTAGTGGACTGGGGCAATTAATAATCTCACCTCTCTCCCTTGACTCCCAAGAACATTTGGAGTTGAGAAAATTTTTATCACTTCTTTCCTTGGGAACTAGCCCATGATGGCAGCCCAGCTTCCCAAATGTCCCTAACAGAGCTCAGCCCTCAGTCCTCTCCCACACATGACCTCAAGTCAGACTATGAATCCGTCACCATCATCCTTGGCTCCCGAACACTCATGCATGCACTGCACATAGGCCCCAGGCTGGAAGTTATTAAATATCCCCATTTGGGTATATTTAGCAACAGAGGAAATGATAACAATTCACGTTTATACAGTACTTTACATTTTCTCCCTTGATCCTGATAACAGTCCAATAACAGATAGGTGTTATCGCTATCCCCATTTATGGATGTGGAAATTGCCATAAGGCGTTTTGTCATTTGAGTGCCAAGAGGCCCATCCTAAAAATACCTTTGTCCAAGCCTCTTAACTGATCTCACCTCCTTTATACCCACCTTCTCTAGTTTATCCTATACATGATGCCGAACTACTCTAAAGTGTTGTTGAATGCACATCATTGCTCTGTCCAGAAGACTTCAAAGGCTCTCCATTGCCAAAGTCCAGGCTCCTCAGCCTGACATTCAAAGCACTCCACCATCTACCTTATTTTCTAAAGTCATTCTTCCCCAAACACATCATAGGTATTGACTCCCTTTTAATGCACTGCTGTGGAGAGAGCATTGACCTTGGAGTCATGGAACCCAGGTCTCAATCCCAGACTTGACATTTACTGATTTCATGACCTTAATCAAGTCATTTAAACTCTCTGAGCCTCAATTTCCTCATTTGTAAAACAAGTACATTGGACTTCTAAGGTCTTTGACTTAGTGTCTTGGATAAACCCCAGTTTATCTAAGTCTCCTCTACTTCTTCTGTTAAGCTTTCCTGAACTATCACAGTCTCTAACAATCACTCCTTCTGAGCTAATGCAGCACTTACTATTTGTGACTCTTATAAGGTACTCAACATGACTGCATTATGTCATTGTTTATCTCCCCAACTAGGCAACAAGTCCCTCAGGAGCTATCTCTTTTCACATCTCCAGATCATAACATATCACCTAAAAGCAAATTTTCATTAAATATTGGGAGAGAAAAGGAGAAGAGGAAGAGCTGAGTGGATGGCATTAACTAACCTCTCTGACACTTCATTAACAGCAACAAAAATTTATTAAGTACCTCCTCCACATAAGGTAGGATGTTAAGCATTGGAAGCATTAAGCTAGGCACTGGATGCTTCTCTCTGGGTACTGCCAGCCCTGGATCCACTCAAATACCTTCTTGGTTTAGAAATATGAAGCATTTGGGGGTTACCTTTACTAAAGTGAAGGTTTCCAGATGTTTAGGAATTTTTGCCCATGCCTGAGACACTAAGACCAAACAAAAGAGAGCCATCAACAATGTAGCCTTCATCCTCTGGCCTTCTATGCTCCAAATCACATTCACATTTGTAAAAAGTATGTCCTCTATTGATAGGCAAGGTTTGGAACAACTGGTTTTATATCCATCACTCTGTTTCTCCCTCTCTTCCCCTTTCCCAATTGACTGAGAGTGGGCTGAGATCCCAGTCAGACAGTTTGCTAACAAGCTTTATGTGTATGGGAGAACAGGAATGAGGGAGTGGTGGTGGGATGGGTCATGTGCTTTGGGGAACAAATTGTACAATAGCAGACATGGTCTTGTAGGATATTTGCTCTGTCTTCACTGGGGACTTAGAAAACATGAGTTAAAATGATAGGATAAATAGAGTGAGCATAGACTAGGAATCCAAAGATGGGTTATTCATGGGTCGTTTAGAGGTTAGTGCCTCATTCAGTTACAAATTATCCCCCTAAATTTGCAGGACATTTCATATAAAACACCCTGATATCTATTATCCCATCTGATCTTCACAACAATCCTTTAAGGCAAATTTGGACCACCTCTACCGTTTAGAGATCCTTAACTAAGGACCTCAGTTATGCTGACCAGAAACTCAGTCAGATCCAAAGACCTATGCAAGAAGTTGACTCACTTTGGAAATCTCAAACAACCCATGTGCCTTGGTTGAAAACTGGCCCCATACTGATCAATCAGTTATTGTTTACATATTCTTCTGATGGTTTACAGACTCTTTGGGGAGAGAAACACCTCTTTTTCTGATTTCAGGGAATATCATCTGCTGACTCTCCCACTCCTAATTTGGAAAGTCCCTAATCTTTCCTCCAATTAGAAGCCAGATTACCTAATGGTCTTTTTTTTTTGTTTCCTTTATATTAAGTGGACTTATTTAATTATTTCTTTTTAAGGTCTGAAAGTCTGTGTTCCCCTATATTTGGGGTTCAGGCCTAAGCTGAGAAGATTTGATCCCATTTGATTAGGCAATTGGCATATGTTGCTTAATAAATTGATATGCTTAGAAGACCAAACCTTTGTTTTCTCAGTCATTTCATCTTTCACCTGCCACAGAAGGATTATCTTCATTTTACAGATTAGGAAACTGAGGCCCAGAAATGATCCTGTGAATGTCTTGCCTACTCCATCTTGGAGATTTTTCCTTTCCCTCAAAGTTTTACACTGCCAAGTTTCTCAAACTGAGGTGAGAAGGGAGAATAAGTTGAAAAAGTGAGACATCCTCTGAATAAAGTAGGGAGCACTTCAGAGAGAGGTCAGGGAGGAAAGAAAGGAAAGGGAATAAGTATTAAAGTGCCTTTTATATACCAGGCATTATACTATGTGCTTTCAAACTGTTCTGAGCATGGACATTAGGCCCCAAAATGCACTTCCCAACCATCAAACTTCATTCATAGCCCTTATCATGCTTTGCCACATCTCCCATTTACCCCAGATATTATTCTTGCACCCCCCAACTCTTTATGCTATAATCTAGCAACTCATATGAATGACTTTTTGAGCACTAGTGTCTACAAGGAAGAAAGAAGAGGTGGTAAGGATCTGGGAAGTTTCCCAGAAACACATCGGCCATTTTTATGCTTCTCTATCCCTGTCTGGGTTGATTGCCCTCATGTTTCCCCCTTCTCCCCTAGACTTCAAGGTCAAGGCTGGCTCTGGACTCTCACATATTCAGTTCAAAGCTCAATCATCATAGAAAATTGGCAAATTCAAGTTGAGGACCTGACTCATTCTGAGGTGAGAAGTGAAGTGAGCTGTCTGAATTTACCCAGAACTCTTGTTAGGAGTTAAGATCTCCTTCAACTGTCCCATGTCTCCCACAGGTATGCCACTAACACTGAGAAGAGATGGGAAATTGATCTACTATTCTGACTTGTTGAGATAATGATTTCAGATAAATAGAATGGTCCAGAAATGGGGGCAAACATCATTCACTACTTTTTCCTATTTTACCCAATCTCAAATGGGAAATGAGGGGAAAAAAGACTTCCAAGTTTTCATCATCTTCCTTCAGCAAGCCTATTGGTGAGACTATATCCCAAGTCTTACCTCCATTTCATAAACTATCTCATTGCATTGTCACTGATCTCCTTCTTCCAAATGACCAGAATCAAGAATCAGAACAAGACCTCCAGGAGAGACCTGAACTAGGGCAGCTCCCAAACAGATGCTACTGTAGTGTCTTATAAATGCAGATGAAAAAAGACAGTGGGTTCTCAGTTGTTCAGACCAAGGGTGATGGGCACCTAGAGGTCCTGGAAAGAAGAACTTGGGTCAGGACAAGTGAACAAGCCTTAACAGTGAGAGTTGTCTAAAAGTGGCTATTTCAGGGAGCAGTGAGTTCTCCAGCATTTGAGGTGTTGGAGCACAGGCTGGCTAACCACTTGTTGTAGAGAGTACTTTTTGATTAATGGATTGGACTAGATGATCCCTGAGGTCCCTTCCAAATATGAGATTCTGAAATTCTCTGATATACCCCTCCCTCTCAGTGTCTAAAATTCTATCATTCTCTACTTTTAGTTCTGTCTAGATATAAAATGCAAATCTTCACTCCCTTTTCGCCCACCCTTCCTCTTTCTTCCTGCTAACCACTCCTCAAGGGTAAGACATTAAGTCTGTAAAACCTGCCAGAAGGACAGGGATCTGAAGGATTATTGGTGTGAAACATTCACATTCACTGAGTGGTTAGGAAAACTCATGAGCAATTATACTTGCAATTTCCAGTCAATACAGAGAACAAGACTGTGAATGTCCTCACTCCCTTCTTATTCAATAAACTTTCTCCATGAACAATTTGGAGCTAGGCTAAAGGGCTATAAAACTGTGCATACCCTTTGATGAAACACTATCACTACTACATCAATATCCCAAAGAGATTTTAAAAAAAAGGAAAAGGACCTAGTTGTACAAAAATGTTTATAGAAGTTCTTTTTGTGATGGCAGAGAACTGGAAATTGAGGAACTGTCCATCAGTTGAGGAGTGTCTAAACAAATTGTGGTGTATGAATGTAATGAATACTATTGTGCTATAAGAAATGATGAGCAGGATGATTTCAGAAAAACTTGGGAAGACTTACACAAATTCATGCAACATGAAGTGAGCAGAATCAGGAGAACATGATACACAGTAGTAACAATATTGTACACGTCAATGGTGCCAATTACTTAGCTCTTCTCAGAAATACAATAATCCAAACCAGTTCCAAAGGTCTCATGATGAAAAATGCTATCAACTACCAGAGGAAGAACTGATGGAGTCTGAATGCAGATCACAGCATACTTTTTTTTATTTTCTTAATTTCTTCATATTTTTCTCTTTGAGTCTGTGTGTTCTTTCACAACATGACTAATATGGAAATATGTTTTGCATGATTGTGTAAGTATAATTTCTATCAAATTGTTTGCCATTTCCATGAGTGAGGAGGGGAGAGGGAGTGAGAATATTTGAAACTCAAAAAATATTTTAAAAGGATGTTTAAAATTGTCTTTATATGTAATTGGGGGAAATAAAATGTTTTTTTTAAAAAAATAAGCCCTCTTTAGCAGCAAGGGCTAATAAGACCTTCTGTAGGACCTCAGTGATATGGCAGATGCAAGTCTAGACCCCTTAGGAATCAATATCCTGGACACTAAATCCCTCACCTATCTCCAGGGGTCCCTCCCATTCTAGTCATATCCAAGAAGACCAATAGACATCAAAGTTGACCCCATCTTAGCCCTTGCCCTTTTCCCTCCAAGGACAATGATTATGGAGACAGACTTGGAGTCGAGACACCAACTTAGTTGTAAGCATGTCATATAAACTCTTCTGATGCTTCCTTATGCTTAATATAGGGGTGATCATATTGAACTACTTACCTCATAAAATTGTTATAAGGAAAATGCTTTGTAAACCTTAAAGTGAAGGAGGGAGCTCTGGAAATAGCAGCTACATAGGTTTTTCCAGGTCTGATTCACCTCTGTCTTTGACTAGATGTAAATCCCAAATTCCTCTATTCATTCTCTTTGCTGTCTCACTTGCCATAGAGATCTATAGTAATATAGATATATTCCACAAAATCCAGTTGGGTAAAAATAGCAGCATATTCTTTGAGGTCTGTAGCCAATACTTGATGTTTCAGGATACCTTGAGCTAAAAAACAAATTAATTTCCTCCATCATAAGTGCCACCATGTTCTACCTTGGAGATAAAATCAATTTTTTTCCCTCTATCCACTAGCCTTATACATGGTGGGATTGGAGACGATAAGGGCCATATGAGAGTAACAGTATCCCAGGGCCCAAGTGGACTCACACTCATATCATCCCATTTGAACCTCCAAAGCACCCTTAATGAGTATAGCACCCTTTCTCAGTCTCAGTACCCCCAGGATCTTTCTATCTTAAGCTCCCAGCCCAGGTCAGTCTGACATGAAAAAAAGATGTACCACGCAGATTACAGTTTAGTTTTTGGTGCCACATTCACTGTATAAATGGCAAAAAAAAATCCAGTCCAGGCCACTTGTCCAGGAAAATAACTCTTCCCTCTCTCTCCCATTTTCTTATTAAGAGTCCAAGGACCTCATACCTACAAAGATTCTTATATATCTATTCAGGATCTTCCTTAGTCGATTCCATGACATGAAGTCTACACTCCTTTGCTCTGGGAAACAAATAAATTGGTTAATATTTCAGAAAGAGATAGTCAGGAATAGATAGATGACAGCACAGATCATGGATGGGAGATTATTAATTCTCATTAGAAAGAAGTATTTCACTATCATGGACAAAAATATATTCAGTTACCTGAACTTCAGGATAAGAATAACAGATAGAAATTCTACTTTTTTTTAATCTGCATTGCTGAACGGAACTTGATTAGGTACATGGAGTGAGAGACAGTGAGGAGTCAGTGATAATGCCAAAGTTACAAACCTAAGAGACTAGAAGGACAGTGGTGACTCCAACAGAAATAGGGAAGTTCTCGAGAGGGTTTAGGGGGAAAGATAATGAGTTCAGTTTCAGACATGCTGATTTTAAGATATCTCTAGGACATTCAATCTGAAATGTCTAATAGGCAAATGGTGATGACTCACTAAAGCTGGGGAGAGAGACTGAGGCTGGACATATATATCTAGCAGTCATCTGCATAGAGATGATAATTAAACATATAGGAGCTAATGAGGTTACAGAATGAGAGAGAACAGAGAGAGAAATGAATCTACGGAAGAATGTTGGAGTCACACCTACATTAGTATGAATGTATTTATATGAATGATGAGTAATGAAGACTGAGAAGGAAAGCTCAGACGGATAGGAGGTAACCAGGGGAAAGTAGAGGCACAAAAGCTCAAAGAGGAGAGAATATCTAGTAGGAGGTGGTCAACAATGTAAAATGCACCAGAGAGGGTTTAAAAAAAGATTGGGATTGAGAAAAGACCATTAGATTTGACAATTAAGAGATCCTTGGTAACTATGGACAGAGCAGTCTCAGTTAAGTGATAAGATCAGAAGTCAGACTGTAAAGGGTTAAGGATTGAGTGAAATGAGAGGAAGAGGAGACTGCCAGGATAGAATTTTAGGAGTTTAACCAATAAAGGGAAGAGAGATATAGGATGACAACTTAAGAGGATGGTAGAGTCTAGTGAGGTTTTTTTGTTTTTTTTTTAAAGATGAATAAGATTTGAGTTATTTGGAAAGCAGTAGGGAAGTAATCAGGAGACAGAGACAGAGATAGAGAGACAGAGACAGACAGACAAACAGACAGACAGACAGACAGAGTATGTAATTCAGGGGGCAATCTTCAAAAGAATACCAAAGGGAATGAGATCAAGAAATCAAGTTCCTTCCAACTCAGATTCTATGATTCCATACCTTAAAGTTTGTTTACTTTATCAATTGTCCTAAAATAGTAACCTTTTTTATGTAAATCTGGAACCATGTATACAAAATCATTAGTTAAAAGAACTGTAAGTTCTTTTCTTTAATATTTTTTTTACCCTGTATGCATCATGGTGGTTGTTGTCTACCAGCTTCCAGGTCATTCTTTCTCCTTTTTTCAAAGAGTTTAGAACTTGGCTCACCGTCTTTCTCTCCTGCCCTTTATTAGAGATTTAAACATCTATTTTGATGGATTAAACATCCGTCAAACACTCTAGGCTTCCTGTTCATCCATTTCTGGTCCTATGACCCCTTTCTCTGCTCTACCTCTACCTCAACCAAACACAGGGATACTAATTCCATGGATCATTATCCGTCATCATCTACAAGTGTTTCACTTCCTTGATCAAATCTGATATTACTTTATCTGCCCATAACCTTATTTCATTACATACTTTCTTATTCCTCAGTTCCTCAGCTCATACCTGAATAAGAATTGTCTCTACAATATCACTAACAACCTTTGCCTGAAATCCTTTCATGAGGAAGAAATTGCACTACCAACTAAGGCAGCACATTCCATTTGGAGATATCCCTAATGTTTCTGTCAAGAAAGATATGCCTCTGTAACATCCCCCTATAGCCACTGATTCTTCCCTTTAGGGTCAAGAAAAAAGTATTTCCTTTTCCACATAATAGCTGTCTTCAAATATTTGAAAGGTTATTATGTGGAAAAATGCTAGGGTTAGTCATCTCTTCTCCAGGTTCGACATCCCCATTTCTTTTGATCCTAATATTACATGACTTTGAGACCCTTCACCATCTTGGCTACCCTCCTCTGTGCACTCCTCTATTTATCCCTATCTTTCCAAAAATGTAATATCCAAAAGTAAACACAATACTCCAAATGTGATCTGACCAATGCTGAGTGCAGATGGACCATCACTTCCCTAGTATTGAATATTATGTCCATCAATTCATTCTGTCGGTTTTTTTGGCTACCACATAAGTTTTTATTTATATTGAGCTTTTAATCCACAAAAGCACTCAAACCTTTTTTGACAATGTACTGAGTTGCAGTCTAGTCCTATTCTCCCATATTGTAATGCCTTTTATACTCAAAAATAAGACTTTACATTTATTCTCATTACATTTCATCTGATTAGATTTGGCCCAATATTCTAGCCTGTTAAGAGCTCTTTAGATCCTCTGTCATCCAATGTATTGTCTTGTCTCACCTACAAATTTTATATGGATGTTATCAATACTATATCAAAATCATAGATAAAGATGCTAATTAAAAACATATATTAAATAGTCATATACAGGTCCCTGGGACACTCCACTAAAAATCTCTTCCCAAGGTGACACCACATCATTGACTATTCCTTGTGTGTGGAGTCATTTAATAAATTCCAAATCTACATAATCATGCTAGTATCTCAGTGACACCTTTTTTCATATTTTCCACAGTAATAATAGGAGATGCTTTGTCAAAGGCTTTGTTAAAATCTAGGAAAACTACATCTACAGCATTTCCCCTAACCAACCAATCTAATAACCCTGTGGGAAAAAAGGAAGTAAAGTTAATCTGGAATAATCTATTCTTGGTGAGCCACAATGGCTCTTTGTGATCAGCATGCCCTTTTCAAATGTTTGCTAATCATGTCTTTAATCATATGCCCTAGAATTTTACCCAAATCAAAGTCAAACTCATGAATCTCTACTTTTAGGAACTAGCTCTTTCCATTTTTGCAAACTGAAACAATATTTGCCTTTCTCCAGTCTTGACAACTCTCTTGTTGGACATAATCTCCAAGGGACATTTTGGCATCTTTTTCACTAATGCTAGTTGTCCCTTATCAGTTTATTTCATTCCTATTCTTCTGTTTATTCTGTCCCTATTATCAGAATAACCTTTTCAAATTCACCCTGCTTATATCAACTAAGTCCAAATCCCACAACAACCTGTGATGATTTCTTAGGTTTCAGGTTAACTTGCCATTAGTTGCCTCCATGCTGCTTCTTCCTAGGACAGGGGCTTCTGTCTTCTCGGAATCATCTTCTTTTAGCTACCAAAGGAAGAAGGATGATTGAGGAGGAGAAAAACTAAGCATTCCCTCTCCAGGGTCCTGAATCTAATTCCACTTTTTCTTCTTTCAAGACATAGTAAAGGAACCTTTACTATGCTATCTTGCTATCCTATGACTTCTCCCCAGAGGTGATATTTTTCTTGACTCTTTAATTCTGCCTTGCCCAATCAGCTATTTCTAAATATAACTGCTGGCCTACAATAACTTGTTTGAATTAATTTGCTTACAAGACCGTTTGATCAGTACCTCAGCTAAGTGGCTCTAGCAATTTATACCAACCCACATCTTTTATTGTCTCAATTTCTCAATTGTTTTCTAAAAGAACTAGTAACCTTTAAAATAGGACATATTGAGGGGGAATTTTTAAACAATGTTTTAAGAAACATTTAGGCAGATTTGATGACACTTCCCAAAAAAAAAAAACTCTCTAGCTCAGAAGCCAAATGGTATAACCTGTTGATTTGGGGGCTTGTTGCCTAATATCATTTTCTAGCAGGGGCAACAAAAGCACCTAAAAACAGAGTCATTTTCTTCACAATCTAAGTCTAGCCTAACTTTCTAGGTTGATTATATATTATATATCCTCTCAGATGTTTTTTATCCAAGCTAAGGTGGCCTTTTTGATGTTAAATATATGCAACATTCCCACTCCTATCTTTAGACTTTTGCACAGGCTGTTCCATATATCTAGAATACTCTCTCCTCACTTCCACTTCTTGAAATCTCTACCTTGATCCAAGGCTATCTTTTGATCCACCTAATCATTAATGCTTCCCTATGCCCCTCCCTCCCTTCCAAAATTACTTATTTGCTTTTTTTGTTATTTTTATTTACTTATCTACATACATGTTGTTCCCCATTCCTGTCTCCCACCTAAAATGTAAGCTCCCCGAAAGCAGGAACTCCTTCCATTGTATTGCTTATCATATTTGATACCTAGTACTTGGTCCTGGAACATTATAGAGCCAGTCAACTACTTGTTGACTTATTGAATTGATCGGTTTATTTTTATTCCAGAAGAAAAAAGAGAACTATAGAGATAAGATAACAAGATTACCATAGGCTTGGACCCTAGGAAGCACCTTTAAAATTGTAATCAGAGTTTGCCTTGCTGAAGGAGGATCAAATCTCACTACAGATCAAGATAGGAGATACTTTTGCCTCTCCAGACCTTACTTTCACACTTTAATAATAATCCTTGGATTGTAATATTAACTTTCTAGGTTTTTTTTAAAGCATTCATTTGTTTTCTCATTTGGCCTTAATTCTATTTACCAACTCACAAATTCAATTCACCCCAATGTGCCCTGCACACATCCTAGTACTCTCTTCCCTCTTAGATATCACCTTTCTTTCTCACATCATTGCTCTGGTCAAGAAATGATGATGGCTCTCTGTGTCTATCAGCTCCCAGAGTAACTTACTCAACTAAGTGGTGCAGTGGATAAAGTCCAGGGCCTGGAGTCAGGAAAACCTGAGCTTGAAGCTAACCTGGGATATTTTCTAGCTGTGTAAACTTGGACAATTTATTTAACCTGTGTCTGCCTCAGGTTCCTTAATGTAAAATAAGGATAATAATGCCAGCTACCTCACAGTCTTGTGGTGAGGATCAAATGAGATCATAGTTATAATGTGTTTAGTACAGTACCTGACACATAGTAGGTACTTAATAAATACTTATTCCCTGACTCCCATACCCACTCCCCTCCCCCGCCTAACCCTGAGGCTTGACTGCTTAATTATCTTATATATGTATTCTTCCCTCCAAGCAAGATAAATTCTTTACTGAGTATCACAAACAACCTGACTCATACCCCACCTCCAAGGCTTTCCTCATGCTGCTAACCCTACCTGGTAAGATTTCTCATTTCCTTTCCCCAGCTTACATTTCTAGATTGTTACAAAATCCAACTCAAAATTCACCCTGGGGAAGCCTCCCTGGAAAGTCCTATTAAGGACTAACTCTTCCTTTGCTCTGCCTCCCCTTGGTACTTAGGGAAAGTTTGTATGTCATTTCTGTAACTTTCTTCTATTGCCCAGTTGCTTTGTGTGTATGATCTCCCCAATATGACATGAAGTTTTCTTGAGGTCAAGAACCAAGATCTCTTCTCCTTTCCAAACTCTCCAGGTCCTAGCAAAGGAGGTACTTTAAAGAATGCTTGTTGAGTGACTGTGTAAATGAAGGACGAATCCAATCAAAGCTTCATGAAGTCAGCTCATGACTCAACCTGAGATGATTTTGTTTACATGGGCATCTGTGGGACTAAGAGTCAGTCAGCAAGAATCAGTCAGACCCGGATTGCTTCCCATTCATACCTGTGGGTTACCTACCATTCACATCAGTGGGACCATATCTAACATTCTCTAAGGAGTCAAGGCTCCCTCCTAGACAGGGGACAAGCCACATGCTTTTGTGGTCTGTGGCTCACAGCTTAGGTCTGAAGGCTCTGTAGGGTAGTCTAAGAGAATCTCTAAATATACTCACAGAGCACAATTCTTGCCTTTGTCCCCCTCTGCCCCTGCAGTTATTAGTTCCAGAAAGGTGGCTTCTTGAACTCAGGTAGCTTCCTTAGTTACCTGAACTAGGTAGGCTGACAGCCCAAGTGTATTGGCAGTGCAACAAGTCCCTCTGTTGGACACTCATTGTGATAACAGCAACTGATGTATATGGAATTTTACATATACATGTACATATACATCTGGAGTTTCACAAGGTACTAAAGTACTACAGGCATTGTGATCATCCCCATTTTATAGATAGAGAACTGAGACTCTACAACTTGCTTAGGGTCACATCCAAAAGTAGCACAGTCAGGATTT